>NC_080611.1:10595047-10618734 GCF_027887145.1 Ammospiza caudacuta
ACAGCCAATGGAGCAGCAAATGTGGGGAAGGTTGTTAGAATTTTCTGGAAGGGTTTGATCCATTGGACAGCATCTCCTGATGTGACAGTGGATGTTTTTCATGGCTGTATTTGACTGGTCCTTTACTTAAAACACCATCACCATTGGCTAATTAAGAAACCACCCTTTGGTAAACAAACCTCCGTAACACATTCTACATGCTCACAAGAATTGTTTCTCATTCTTTTCTCTGATCTTCTCACAGCAAACGGCCTTAAGGGTTATTACACTAATTATTACACTAATTATGGGCTCCCTGAACCCTGGCCTGGGTTATGTCTGCAGCTCTGTCTGTGTGTCCATGCCCTGCAGTGCAGATGTGGGGAGCAGCCTCATTTACCCACTTACTCCTCTTTTCCCTCGAAGGAGTAGGAGCGGATCCAGGGGTTGGGGATGGAGAGGCGGGGGGCCAGGTTGAGGGAGGGCAGGAAGGCAGAGAGGGAGCCCTCCAGGAGATGGGGGCTCCCACACACGGCGTACTCCGTCTTGCACATGTACGGGCACTTGGCGAAGAAGCAGACATTGCTGGCTGGGAGGAGAGCAGAAAACAGGGTGAGCCAGATTGTGAGGCAAGGTGTGTTCTGTTCTATTCTATTCTATTCTATTCTATTCTATTCTATTCTATTCTATTCTATTCTATTCTATTCTATTCTATTCCTATTCTATTCTATTCTATTCTATTCTATTCTATTCTACTCTATGGCAGTTGTTTTCTGTTCAGTGGGCAGTTTTCCTTATCTCTTCCACAATCATTCTTCCCTCTGGGGAGGAGAACATCTGCTGATAACAGCTATTGAATGTCACTGCATGGCTGATAAGAACTGCAGCATCCCTTTGGGAGATGTGAGCCCAGAGGGAGGAGCCAAGCATTCCTACCTGGATAGAATCTGGAGGTTCTGGAACACCAGCCAAGCATTCCTACCTGGATAGAATCTGGAGGTTCTGGAACACCAGCCAAGCATTCCTACCTGGACAGAATCTGGAGATTCTGGAACACCAGCCAAGCATTCCTACCTGGATATAATCTGGAGGTTCTGGAACACCAGCCAAGCATTCCTACCTGGATAGAATCTGGAGATTCTGGAACACCAGCCAAGCATTCCTACCTGGACAGAATCTGGAGATTCTGGAACACCAGCCAAGCATTCCTACCTGGATATAATCTGGAGATTCTGGAACACCAGCCAAGCATTCCTACCTGGATATAATCTGGAGATTCTGGAACACCAGCCAAGCATTCCTACCTGGATAGAATCTGGAGATTCTGGAACACCAGCCAAGCATTCCTACCTGGATATAATCTGGAGATTCTGGAACACCAGCCAAGCATTCCTACCTGGATATAATCTGGAGATTCTGGAACACCAGCCAAGCATTCCTACCTGGATAGAATCTGGAGATTCTGGAACACCAGCCAAGCATTCCTACCTGGATAGAATCTGGAGATTCTGGAACACCAGCCAAGCATTCCTACCTGGATATAATCTGGAGATTCTGGAACACCAGCCAAGCATTCCTACCTGGATATAATCTGGAGATTCTGGAACACCAGCCAAGCATTCCTACCTGGATAGAATCTGGAGATTCTGGAACACCAGCCAAGCATTCCTACCTGGACAGAATCTGGGGATTCTGGAACACCAGCCAAGCATTCCTACCTGGATATAATCTGGAGATTCTGGAACACTAGCCAAGCATTCCTACCTGGATAGAATCTGGAGATTCTGGAACACCAGCCAAGCATTCCTACCTGGATAGAATCTGGAGATTCTGGAACACCAGCCAAGCATTCCTACCTGGACAGAATCTGGGGATTATAGGCATAATCTCCATAACACATTCCACATGTTCACAACAGGTGCAGCAAGTGAAGATAAGAATTGTTTTAATTCCTTCTCTGAGCATTCTCACAGCATTCCTGGGGAAAATCCTGGGAAAACTGTGTTTCTCTCTGTGCCCACAGAGCTGCTGCCACATTTCCCCACTGTGGGACAGTGATTATTTCATGTGGGAGGGATGGAGTGAGGGGGAACAGATGGGAAGAGGCCCAAGGGGGTGCAAATGAGTGCAGAGCAGTTTGGAGCCCCCTGTTTGATGGCTGTTTCATGGAAATACTCTGGGGAATCCAAGAAAAAAGAAGGAAAACCCCAAAGCATCCATGGCATAGATGTCAAGCTGCCAACAGACAGATTGGGAAAGGTTAAGAAAAAAAGGCCAAATGAGAAGATCTGGTAGGTGATTCCAGCTGGAGAGAACCTCTGCAGTAACCATGTTTTTGTGCACATTTAGCCCAAGAATTTCATTTCTGCACCACAGCATGAGTCCTGCATCCCCTTTTTCCTGCAGTCCCTTCCTCCCACCGTGGAACACCACAGGTTTGGGTCAGCTGTGAAGGGATCTTGAAGACAATTGGGGCCATGATTTGCCCTATCCTGAGCCAGCCCCTGCCCACCTGGTGACACGAAGAAGACGCTCTGCAGGACCTCGTTCTTGGTGACCTCCAGGATCTCCTTGGTGACGTTGATCAGCCTCCCCACGGTGGGTGGCACCCTCCTGAAGTCCAGGATCCTGCACAGAGGGCACAGGGATGCTGCTGCTGCACACTGGGGTGGCAGGTGCTGCCCCTGCCCCTTCCAGCAGGAGCCTTTGGATCCCTGCACCCAGACTCTTTCCAGCAAAAACCCCTCTGGGCCAAAATGTAATGTGGCTCTGTTTGGATTTTGGTATTTTAATAGCTGCTGTCTGGAACAAGCTGGATGTTCTCCAGCATTCCTGTCTCTTTCCCTAACGTTGCCTTGGTTTCTCCCCACCCTTTGCACACAAACAGGGGCAGAGCAGCCCTTCAGGCCCCTCTACAATGTTGGTTTGATATGGAGAAAAGAGGTTGATCCTGGTACAACGTGGCTGAGGAGGCACCCCCTCCTCCAGAGGCTCTCATGCCCAGCTCATTCCTCAAAAATATTCTTAAAAACCTCAGGGCCTGGGGCAGGAAAGCATTCCTGGCAGTCAATGGGAAGCTGCTGCTGATTGCTGAGTCAGTAAATGGGGAGAGCTGGCTCTGCTTGGCTCCTTGGGTAATGCCCCCTGCCCCTGGGAATTGGGCACAGAACAGGATTTAGCCTGCTACTTATTGAGCAATGTTCAGAGAGAAGAAAATATTTGCTTTTATCCAGCATCTTTCAGCTCTGAAAACCACAAAGCACTTCAGAAAAGCAGTCTGGCCTCATTTTTGTGGCAGTGGAGCTGCAGGGGCGAGGTGGTGGTGGCTGAGTCAAGCAGAGTCACTGTGAGGATGTTGGGACAGAACTGGGAAGGGAATTCAGCTCCCTTTGTTCCCTTTCTCTGAGTCTGAGCTACAGGAATTAATTTAGTCCTGCTTATCCTAGGGAAACTGGAGATCCCCACCCACCCTGACCATCAGAGATCTGGTGTTCGGAGGAGGGAAAGGCTGCTGCCCTCATCTTTTCAGAAGGGTACTTTTGATTTTATTAAACACACACCCCGCTGGGAAGAGGTGCCAGGTTAATTGCTCATTATCTGAGGGCTCAATACTGCATTGCTGCAGTTTATCAACCCAAAGCACACCTTGATTGCTGATGGAGTGTGTGCCTCCCCCACCAGCAGGGCACCCAAGCTGTGCCCAGAGCTCAGGTTGGCACCTGGATGCAGGGGAGGGACAATGTGTGACAGCCAGGGGAGAATCTGACCTGTTCCCACCTGGACTGCACCTGCTCCCATGCAATGGCCAGGGCAAAGCTGGCTCTGGGGTGTCAGATGAGAGCCAGGAGGATCTACTAGAGGATTCCTTTCCCCTTTCCTTTTCCTTTTTCCTTTCCCTTTACTTTTCCCCTTTTCCTTTCCCCTTTTTCTTTCCCCTTTTCCCTTTCCTCTTTCCTTGAAATTTCCTTTAAATTTCCTTTTCTTTAAATTTCCTTTCCTTTCCATTTCCTTTCCTTGAAATTTCCTTTCCTTGAAATTTCCTTTCCTTGAAATTTCCTTTCCTTTTCTTGAAACTTCCTTTCCTTGAAATTTTCTTGAAATTTTCTTTCCTTTCCTGGAAATTTCATTTCCTTGAAATTTTCTTGAAATTTCCTTTCCTTTCCTGGAAATTTCCTGGAGCTTCCTGGAAATTTCCTTTCCTTTTCTTGGAAATTTCCTGGAAATTTCCTTTCCCCGAGCCCTGCAGGTCTTTCCCCAGACCCTGGTGGCCAGAAGAGCAGCAGGGCAGTGCCAGGGCAGTGCCAGCCCTACCTGTCCAGGTGGAAGGCAGCGATCTCCGCGTTGTGCCGCTGGAAATCCACGAAGTAGAAGAAATCCTCAGGAGTCTCCTCCTCACGTTTCTGCCTGGGAGGAAGCAGGGGGTGAGCCCTGGGCAGCCGGGACACCGAGGGGTGGCACAGGGACAGCTGGGGGCCACAATGGGGACAGGGTCAGAGCCAAGGGCTCCGTGCCCAGCTGGAGCCAGGGAGCAGCACCTGCACCTTGGGGGAGGCAGAAGAGCTGGCTGGGGCTTAAATCTGCTCCAGCAAGAGCTTAGACCCCCTCAGGACAAAGTTTCAGGAGGTTTTTGTCACATCCCCCTGGAGGCAGAGGAGGGCTCAGGGCTGATGCTCTCCTATCCCTGAGGTGGGAGCTCCATTTAATTCCATTTTCTGGCTGGCACACAGTGGGAAAAGGGGTGTTAACTCTTGGAAAATGGGGTGTTAACTCCTGGAAATGGGGTGTTAACTCTTGAGAAATGTAGTTTTAACTCCTCGGAAATGGGGCGTTAACTGCTGGAAATGGGATGTTAACTCCTGGGAATGGGATGTTAATTCCTGGGAAATGGGATGTTAACTCCTGGGAAAGGGGACAGGACACAGGCTTAGACCCCCCTAGGATGAAGTTTCAGGAGGTTTTTGTCACATCCTCATGGAGACAGAGGAGGGCTCAGGGCTGATGCCCTCCTATCCCTGAGGTGGGAGCTCCATTTAATTCCATTTTCTGGCTGGCACAAGGTGCCCCAGTAAGTGCAGCACGGGAATTTGATGCTCAGCTTTAACTCCTTGGAAAATGGGAAGTTAACTCCTGGGAAATGGGGTGGTAACTCCTGGGAAATGGGATGTTAACTCCTGGAAATAAGGAGTGTTAACTCTTGGGATGTTAACTCCTGGGAAAGGGGGCGTTAATTCCTGGAAATGGGATGTTAATTCCTGGGGAATGGGATGATAACTCTTGGGAAATGGGATGTTAATTCCTGGGAAAGGGGACAAGACACAGGAAATCCCTCAGGCCGTGGATGCTCTCCTTCCCCTCCAGGACCCGGTGGACACTGGGCAGAGGTGGATGGAAACCCAGGGGAGAGGAGCTGGCTCCTCCTGGGTGAGGATTTATCATCCCAGCTGCTCTGTCACACATGGACACTGAAGCGAGAGGGAATTGATGTGAAGAGTCCCAAGGGGCTGCAAATAAAGCAGAAACAATTTAAATCCCCTGTTTGATGGCTGCTTCTTGGACACACTGTAGGGAATCCAAGGACAAGCAAGGCAAGCCCCAAAGTCTGCTGGGGAAGAGCAGTCCCTCATGGCAAGGATCTCAGGAGAACAAGTGTCCCAAGGTCCTTCTGCACCTGGCACCCAAAACTGAGACATTTCCAACACCAACAGAGATGTGGGAACGCTGGTGTTTACCCAAGTGTGCTCCTGGGGGGGTGTGAGCAGCCAAGAAAAATGGAAAATAATGGAACATTTCACTCCCCAGGTAGGGAGGGCAGAGAGGGAAGGGGTGGCTGGGACCTTCCCATGCCAAGGAGGGTCCCAGCCCGCCCTGCAGGGGTTCAGGGGGCTCTGCTGCCCTTACCTCATGGGCTTGAACATGGCTTTCCCAAAATCCTGGAACCTGAGGACCAGCTTCAGGTGCACACCGCTGGGCTTCACCACTTGGGGAGGAAAGGGGTGTTAGCTCATGGAAATGGGGGTTAAATCCTGGGAATGGGGTCTTAGCTCGTGGGAAATGGGGTCTTAGCTCCTGGAAATGGGGGTTAAATCCTGGAAAATGGGGGGTTAGCTGCTGGAAAATGGGGTGTTAACTTTTGGGAAAGGGGGTGATAACTCCTGGAAATGGGGTGTTTACTCCCAGAAATGGGATGTTAACTCTTGGGAAATGGAATGATAACTGCCTGGAAAGGGGGTATTAACTCCTGGGAAATGGGATGATAACTCCTGGAAATGGGGGGTTAACTCCTGGGAAAGAGGGTGTTAAATTTTGGGAAACGGGGTGTTAACTCCTGGAAATGTGATGTTAACTCTTGGGAAATGGGATGATAACTGTCTGGAAAGGGGATCTTAACTCCTGGAAAGGGGGTGTTAACTTTTGGAGATGGGGTGTTAACTCCTGGGGAATGGGATGTTCACACTTAGGAAAGGGGATGATAACTGCCAGGAAATGGGGCGTTAACTCCTGGGAAATGGGGTGTTAATTACTGGGAAATGGGGCGTTAACTGCCTGTAAACACCCCAGTGACCTCCCCAGCACAACCCAGCTTTCTTGCCCCATGAGTGCATCCCCTCACTCCTTACAGCAACTCCCCTCTCTCTCTCTTCCCATTTATTTTCCTCTCCCCTGTGTGCCACAGAGCACATTTCCCTGCAGCCCCTCTGTCACATCCCCTTTGGGACTTTTCCCTCCCTCTCCAGCAGAAACCAGTGCTCTCCTGGTGTCCTGACACCCACACTGGACAGGCTGCTCATGGAAGTGGTGGAATCATCACCCCTGGGCGTTTAAAAAAGCCTGGACATGGCCCTTGGGGTGGACTCCATCATTTCAGAGGCTTTTTAAACCGGAATAATCCCATGCTCTGTGATCCCAGCCTGTGCTGGGTTAATGGGAGGGAGCAGAGCCTGGCTTGGCATTTCCCTGGCCCAGCTGGGGACGGAGCATTGGGGATGGGACATGGGGACCCCAGGTGCCACACTCACCCTGGCTGCAGTCACAGGCTCCCAGCAGGGCCTTCTCATCCTGGCTGTAGTCTGCAGGGCAGGAGGAGCAGTGAGACCCCACCAGCACCCACAGGCATCCCCAGCGAGGGGAGGGAATGATGCACCCGACTCCATCTTATCACTTAAGGCTAATTAATTACTTTATTATTCTATATTATTCTATATTATATTACATTGTGTTACATTACATCTAAACTCAATCTGCCAAGCACTCAACTGCATACAAATGCACAAATCTCATGACTGTCAGCCCACAGTCCTGACACATCACTGCCTGGGGGCTCTGTACAAATCCCCAATGGGATGGGACTGCTGGGAACAGCCTTGAACTGTTTTATTTTCCAGCATCAGCCTCATTACATGGTTGTGACAATGGGAAGATGCCACCAGCTCACATCGTGTACTCAATGTTACAACTCACTTTAAAAGTTTTTTGACCAATCACACAAAGCAAAAGCACATTGACACTAGTTCTATCCAACCACCATAAGCACACGTACCTTTGGTTAAACAATGCTTGCTTATTTCAAATACAATACCTGCTTGTAAGCCTTAAAACACAACACACAGAGCTCCATTATTAAGCTTAGAACTTCCTAATATCTCACTAGATAAACTTTAATTATTAATTATTAAACTTACATTGTTCTATTTTACACATTGATTTCATTCAAGCATGGGTTTCTTGTGATCCCCCCTCTAACACTTGAACACAGTTTCTCATGATTCTTCTAATGATTAAACAATAATTATATCTAATTACTAAACAATCATCACATCTAACAATTATATCATTTATCACAGGTGCAATTTCACATGATCTGGCAAACACAAGACCTAACACTTCCCAGAGCCTACTTTTAACATTTCCCCAGTGTCACAGACATCTTTTATGAAAAATCCTTTCCTTAGGATTTTCCTCCTGAGAAGCTGAGAGGCCTCACAACAAAATGTAAACATTGATTATCTGCTGCTGTGGAATGCAACAGGTGCATCTGGGATTGGTCTCATGTTGGTTGTTTCTAATTAATGGCCAGTCACAGTGAGCTGGCTCGGACAGAGAGTCTGAGACAGAAGCTTTTGTTATCATTCCTTCTTTTTCTATTCTTAGCCAGCCTTCTGATGAAATCCTTTCTTCTATTCTTTTAGTATAGTTTTAATATAATATATATAATAAAATAACAAATCAGCCTTCTGAAACGTGGAGTCAGATCCTCATCTCTTCCCTCATCCTCAGACCCCTGTGAACACCATCACACCCCAGGTCCTACTAATCCTGGCATTAGCTTTCTTTCTATCTCCCTAAAATTTCCATGAGTTTGAAACTGTTTGCCATCCCCCTGGCAGGCTCCAAGGGGCCCATGCCCATGCCCGTGCCCATGCCCGTGCCCATGCCCGTGCCCATCCGCGTGTCTCACCGGCGCTGACGGTGGGCAGGTGGCGCAGGTCCCGCAGCAGGCGGCTGACGGCAGCGCTGGAGCGCGGGTAGAGCCCGTCCCGGCTGATGCCCAGCTGGAACTGCAGCCAGGCGGCCTCGGCACGCAGGGGGAGAGGGGCTGGCAGGGTCAGGTTCAGCTCCTGCCCGTACAGCTTGTGCCTCCTGCAAGAGAGACATTATGGGGATGAGGATAAGGGAGAGGTTCAGCTCCCCCTGGTACAGCTCGTGTCTCCTGCAAGGGAGAGAGAGGAGAGATGGGGAAAAGGGAGAGATTCAGCTTCTCTTGGTACAGCTTGTGTCTCCTGCAAGGGAGAGAGAGGAGAGATGGGGAAAAGGGAGAGATTCAGCTTCTCTTGGTACAGCTTGTGTCTCCTGCAAGGGAGAGAGAGGAGAGATGGGGAAACGGGAGAGATTCAGCTTCTCTTGGTACAGCTTGTGTCTCCTGCAGGAGAGGAGGGATGGGGAAACGGGAGACTTCAGCTCCTCTCAGTACAGTTTGTGCCTCCTGCAAGAGAGGAGGGATGGAGATGAGGATGTGGAAAAGGGTGAGGTTCAGCTCCCCCTGGTACAGCTTGTGTCTCCTGCAAGAGAGACATTCTGGTGATGGGGGTGTGGAAGTGGGAGCAGCTTGTGTCTCCTTCAAGAGAGGAGATATGGGGATGAGGATGTGGAAAAGGATCAGGTTCAGCTCCTCCTGGTACAGCTTGTGTCTCCTACAAGAAAGGGATGGGGATGGGGTTAAGGGAGAGGGTCAGCTCCTCTCAGTACAGCTTGTGTCTCCTGCAAGAGAAGAGGGATGGGGATGTGGAAAAGTTCCCTTCTCCGAGCCTGAAGGGTGCCAGGAGCAGAGCATGGGGTGGGTAAGGGGAAACTGAGGCAGGAGAGGGTCAGAGTCTCTGACCTTCTTGAAGCTGGGGAAAAAAAAATCACTGAAATCAAGTTTCAAAGGCTAGTATTGATATACCATGTTATAAATGCTTTAAAGCTTATCATCTAAAATTACTCTTCACAAGCCTTACTACAATGTATCTTTTACACGCCTATTTTTCTAAACTATCTGCTTTTATTTGCAAGGCTATCCTTTAAAACTTCTTCTTAGTTCAATTTTTCTCTCAGTCATGTCTGTCTTATTCTGTAATATGTCTAAATCCACATTTCTTATCTCAAGGTTTACATACACATCCATACCATGCCACCCTTCTATCAAACTTTATCAGCCAAGGAGTGGCACTGGGGGCTGCAAAGGGCTCCTGGGGGTTTCTTTATTTCCCTGCTCAGCCCAGCAGCTGAGCAGTGTGGGTTGGGATTTTTCCATCATTTCTCCACCCAAGCAGGCTGAGCAGTGTGGTTAATCTGGCTGTGAGCAGGGCTTAAAAATGGCTGAGATGGTCAGAGTCTCTGAGAGAGTTTTTTCCCAGAATTTGGGGGGAAAAAAATCGCTGAAAGCTACAAATTGCCTCTGTGACCAAATTCACAGTGAGCAGGGATGCTATGAGGTCATGTGGCAGCATCCTGCCCATGATCTCTAAAAAATCAAGGTTCAATCCCCCCCCTTTTTTGGCAGGTGGAGCTGAAGGAGCCTCTCAAGCTCAGGAATAACCTAAAACCACTGAATCAGCATTTTCTTCAACCTGTGGATGCAACAAGGAGCGAGAAAATGGGCTTTGTTTTCTCACAGTGGCCTTGTGAGGCTTTTTTAGGGATTTGTAGAAAAACGATGATAACTTGTTGGTATAAACAACCTGCAGGTGGTGTCTTCCTACTCTGCTTTTCTGTTCCTCTCAAGGGCTGCTTGTGAGAAAGATGTTTTTGTTAGTGAGCCAATCAAGCAGAATGTGTTGAATCCGTCTATAAAAGAGAGGATTTTTGAAATTAAATGCTCTTCTGCAAACCAGCCTTGGAGTGAATCTCTGTCATTTCTTGCTCAGCAGCGACAGAGACTCCAAGGCTGGGGCTGTGGAAATGAAAGGTCACTGAAAGCAGAGGACAGAGTTTGGTTTTTCTCATTAACAGTGTCCAGCCCATGTGTGCAGCAGCCAGTCCTGATAAAGGGAAAATGAAGCTCAGTTTGCACTGAAAGTGCCAGGATCCATGCAGGAAAGCAAACAGGGCTGATAAGGAGTAGGACATTAACCAAGGCTGGACAGGGGGAAATGCCACAATCCCAGCCAGAGCCCATCCAGAGCCTGAGCAGTGAGGGCTGACCATGCCCCAGGACATTTATCAGCCAACGAACGATAATCCTTGATAATTTATGATAATTTCCACTGGGGGCTGCAAAGGGCTCCTGGGGGTTCCTTTATTTCCCTGCTCAGCCCAGCAGCTGGGGCTTGGTTGGGATTTTTCCATCAATTTTCCATCACCCTCCTCCATGCAAGCAGGCTGAGCAGGGCGGGTAACCTGGCTGTGAGCAGGGCTTGAACCCTCCCAGAGGGGTTCCAGTGGTGTAGGAAATGGATTTGTAGAAAATTCTTAAAGTTCGATACAAGGTTTACATAGTACGTGTGTGGATGTAAACCTTGAGATAAGAAATGTTGGCTTAGAAATATTATGGAGTAAGACAGAAAAATAAAGTTTTAAAGGATAGCCTTGCAACTAAAAATAGATAGTGTAGAAAAATAGAAGTATGAAAAATACATTGTAGTAAGAATTCTGAAGAGTAATTTTAGACGGTTAGCTTTAAAACATTTATAACATAATGTATCAATACCATCCTTTGAAAATTGTTTTCAGTTCTATTTCTCTCTCAATAATGTCTTATTCCACAGAATTTTTAAGTCAGCATTTCTTATCTCAAGGCTGACATACACATATATACTATGTGAGCCTTCTGTCGGGCTTTGAGGATTTCCCACAAATTCATTTCCTACACAGTGATGTCCTGGGAGCCCTCTGGGAGCTGGAGAGACAGGTTGGATGTGCCTGTTCCCTCTCCCAGTCTGTTTGTCTTTCCATTGCTCTGGGCCAGCCACAGCATGGAAAAATCCACGTGTGCATGGTCAGAGGGAGCTGGGGCACTGCCCTCCCTGACCAGGGTTTGCTCAGGAGGCAGAAAATTCCCTGTGTACAAGGAAATAGCCCTGGAATGACAGAAAATTCAGAGAGAAAATAGACAGAAAATTCCCCGTGCACGTGGAAATGGCCCTGGAATGCCATCAGCTCCTTCTGCACAGGAGGCAGAAAATTCCCTGTGCACATGGAAATGCCCTGGAATGCCATCGGCTCCAGCAGAAATGCCCTGACCCCCAGCCTGCTGCCCTTCCTGTGGATAAGTGAGGCACAACCTTAACGAGTTGTGAGGCATTAATAAAGCCTTAATTAATAAATGAGCTATTAACCCTGCCACAGCCAGGGATGGCAAACCCCAGTGCCATGGACAGCGGTGACTCAGGGTTTTTCCCCAGGGAAGCTGCCCAAATATTTTTCCATATTTGCTCTCCTGCCTGCCACACACACAGGCTGTTCCCCCAGGGTGAGCAAGGCATTACTGAGGGGGAAAAAAATGCAGTGGTTATGCAAGGGGAGGCAGCTCCCAGCCCTGCATCCACATGGGCCCTGCCCAGCCTGAGCCAGTCCCTTCCCAGCCTTTCAACCCAAAATACAGCTCTCCCCGCTTCCTTCAGGATTCCTGAAATATTTCCCTGGAAAAAGCCAGATCTCTGCAAAAGGCATAATGAAATAAAACCAGGGTTCATTTCTGCCCTGCTATAAATAGGCCTGGGGTTGCCCTGGCTTTCAGCTCGGTGCTGGGCTGGGAGGGAGGCACAGCGTGGGGTGACACTGCTCAGGCCACCAGCATCCTGAGTTTGGGCTTTGGAAGCTGCTCCTTCAGGGATAAAAATAAGCTCTGGAGTTTTGGGGGATTTTTTGGAGGGGTTTTGAAGAGGTGTGGATGTTTTGTTGTTTTTCTGTTTCCATCATGCATCCCCATCAGTCTCTCCAGCTGGTTCTGCATCCTGTGGTGCTGGGAGCACACAGGGCTGGCTTGGAGGAGGACAGTGGGGGAGCCATGGGTGTCCCAACAGGATGTGCTGGGGCTGCTCCAGCTGGCAGAGCCCCTGGACAGAGCAGACGGACAGAGCTCCAGCTGATGTCCAGCTGCCTGCAGAAATGAAGGCAGACACTGCGCTGGAGGAACGGGGTGAAACTGCAGCTTGTTCCTCTCAGGGCAGAGTCCTGCTGCTCCCAAAGCTGCTCTGCCAACACCCACATCCAGGGCTGATGAGAAATGTGCTGTTTATCCTGTTGTGGTGAGGAGAGCATCCCATGGACACCCAGCCCTGAGTCTCTGCTGCTGGCTCTGCACGTGGAGCTGCTGTGGAGTTTTTGCTCTTCAGTCCTCAGCAGCAGCTTGGTTGAACCCATGCAGTGGGAGAGAAAGCCATGAATTCCACCAGGACCCTGCCCTGGCCACATCAGAGAGGACACAGGCTCTGCAGGTGAGGCAGGAATTCCTCTGTGCCCACAGCAAATGGACAATTTTATAAAATCCATCATCTCTGGTGAGTGCCACCTGTTCCACGTTCAATTTGCAGCGCTGGTGGTTGTGGGCAGGTTTTTGCAGGAGCAGTTGTGTCACCTCAGCCTGTGCTCTCTGGAGGTTTCACCCACTTATGAGCACCAAATATTTTATTTCAGAGTGAGGAATAATCAATACTGTGCCTTCTTCCCTTCCTGGAGGTGCAGAGTGAAGTCAGTCAAGGACAAATGGCACCACAGTGTTCCTCCCAGTCACAGCACAGCCAAACCCTGGGGCAGGAGGCAAAGTGCAGCACAAATTCCATCTTTAAACAAATTCCATCTTTTAACAGCGTGGTGAATAAAACTGGGGAGTGCAGACTTCTCCCTCTCCTGCAACAGAGGTTACAGCAAGTGCCCAGGGTTTCTGATGGTGCCACCACGCTGCGAGCTGCTTTGGTTGAAATCCCCAATTCCCACTGGGATTTTGCTGGGGAAACATCCACCTTGGTACCCAAATCCTGGTGGCTCCAGCAGGCAGTGCTCAGCTCTGAGAAGATGCACCCAAGGTGGGTCTGTGGCACATCCAGGGGTACTCAAACCCACCAGCCATGGATTTCAAGTGCTGGGACAAAGGATTCAACAGGATCCAGACTGGAGACAGGGAAGAGCTTCACAGGGGTGGCCCTGGCTGAGCATAGACCCTGGTGCTCTCAGGCCATGAAGGTTTCTCTGTTCCTTCCATTATCGCTTCCCATCATCTCCTGCAGCAAATCTCACGTGGAACCAGCACTGGGAGAGCCCCACAGGAGCAGGAGGAGCGGGATGGAGGTGGAGAGAGCACTTGGGAATCCTGCCTGTGCAGCCCCAGGGGATGGGAGGAGGGGGGAAACCAAACCTGGGCAGTGCCAGCACAGGGGTCCCTGGGGTGTCCCCACATGCTGTCACCCCCTTGCAGGTGTTCTGTCCCACAGAGGGGACAGTGGGTGAGGCGATGCCATGAGGAGCTCTGTGCTCCGCTCCATCCAGGTTTGTGCATGAGTGGAGGAGTTTTGGGGGTGCAGGGAGCAGCTCTGGGGTGCTGTATGCTGGTGGAAGGGGGGTTAGATCAGGGTACAGATAATCAATGCTTGGAGCTGGCACTGAGGGTCACTGTCCCCAGCCAGGCAGTGACTGCAGGGCAGGGACAGTCCCACCCCAGGAGCAAAGGGAATTTCCTCCTTGCTGGGCTGGCAGAGGCAGCAGGAGAGGGCTCTGAGCTGGGGGTGCCTTTCTCTGCTTTCTCTGGGCTCTGGCAGTGGGGCAGGGTGGGAGACACCTCCAGGCTGGAGGGGTGAGGGCACAGAGCCAGAATGGGGGGGAAAGCTGGGCTGGGGATGCCAGGGGGCACCCAAGGGACACCCAGGAGAGCTGCCCAGAAAGGGAGGGGTACCTGAGAGGGGGTGTGCAGAGAGGGGGTGCCTGGGGGTGCCCATGTAGGGAGTGCTTGGCCAGAGTGTGCCCAGAGGATGCCAGGGCAGGGGTGCCCAGAAAGGGGGTGCCAAGAAAGGGGGTACCCAGAAAGGGAGTGCCCAGGGGATGCCCATGCAGGAGGTGCACTCACAGAGGGTGCCTGGGAAGGGGGTGCTCAAGAGATCCCAGTGCACAGGAGGTCTAAAAAAGGGGTGCCCAGGAGATGCCAGAGAAATGTGTCCCCATGCAAGGGGTGCCCAGAAAAGAGGTGTCCAGGAGATACCCGCGAAAGGGGTGCCCATGCAGGGGCGCTCAGAAGGCCCCCGGGAAGGGGTGGTCCAGGAGATGCCCGTGCAGTGGGTGCTCAAGAATGGGGTGCCCAGGAGGTACTCAGGGAATGAGGGATCATGCAAGGGGTGCCTGGTAGGAGGGTGCCCAGAAGCTGCGGGCACAGGGATTGTCCGGGAAGGGAGTGCCCAGGAGATAAGGGAAGGGAAGGGAAGGGAAGGGAAGGGAAGGGAAGGGAAGGGAAGGGAAGGGAAGGGAAGGGAAGGGAAGGGAAGGGAAGGGAAGGGAAGGGAAGGGAAGGGAAGGGAAGGGAAGGGAAGGGAAGGGAAGGGAAGGGAAGGGAAGGGGAAAGGAGTGCCAGCAGCCACTGGTGCACGGAGTGCCCAAGAAAGGGATGCCCAGGAAACAGCCAGGAAAGGGGTGCCGGGCAAGGAGGTGCTCAGGACATGTCCGGAAAGGGGATGCCAGGCAAGGAGGTGCCCCGGAGATACCCGGGAAGGGGGTGCCGGAGAAGGAGGAGATGCCCAGGAAGGAGGTGCCGGGCAAGGAGGAGATGCCGAGGAAATAGCCAGGAAAGGGGTGCCCGGGAAGGACCCGCCCAGGAGATACCCGGGCAGGGGGTATCGCGGCGCTGCGGGCGCGGGGTGCCCGGGCTCCGGGCGGTGCGCGGTGCGGGGCGCGGGGGCTGCGCGGCTGCGGGACGCACCTGTTCCATCGAGCCGCCTTCCGCCGGTAGTAGCGCAGGGCTTCGCGGGCGCCCAGCAGCGGCTCGGCGGGGCCCGGCGGGGCGGCGCGGTACAGCGGGTGGGCGAAGAGGCGGCGCAGCGCGGGGGCGGCGCGGGGCAGCGGCGGGCGCGGCGCGGCGGGGGCCGCGGGGCACGGGCAGCCCGGGGAGACCCTGCCCAGCTCCCGGCGCGCCCGCGGCCAGAGGTGGAAGTAGAGATCGGCGGCCAGCAGCGCCCCGAGCAGCAGCAGCACGGCCGGGCGGTCCCGCCGCGGGCCCGGCATGGCCGGGGCGGGCTGGGGACGGGGACGGGGACGGCGGTGGCGGCTCCCGGGGCAGAGCGCACGGGGGAGCTCGAGCGGCGGAGCCGGGGGGTGCGGGCACCTCGGGGCGGGGACCGGGCAGGGCGCTCGGGGCCCGGCGAGGGGAGCGGGGGTGGGGGCACGGCGGCCGGGGAGCCTCCTCCGGACACGGGCACGGGCACGGGCACGGACACGGACGCGGACACGGACACGGACACGGACACGGACACGGACACGGTGCGGACCGAACCGAGCGCCCCCGGGCTCTGCCCGCCCGCCCAGCGCAGCCCCCGCGCAGGTGCCGCGTCCCCCGCCAGCCCCTTCGGGCACCTCGTCCCCTCTCCCCAAAGCGGACAATCGGCCCGGGAGAGCTTTGGCAGATGGCTCCTCCATCAGTGGGAGGAGAGGATGTGCTCCCCACACTGCTTGGGTTTTGGGGACACCAGCTGTGCCCCACTTCTGTGCCATTTGGGGGCAAAAGTGGTGAAATGATTGCACTTGGATCCCTTCAGGCTCCAGACCAGACATGAGGTGTTGAGAGGGGAAATTTTAGGGTGCTGTACTGGAAAGGTGTGGGGCAGGCAGGGGCTCTGCTCAGAGGCGCTGGGCTGGGGTCTGCAGGATGGGAAAGCACAGAGCTGATCCTTCTCAGGAGGAGAGAAAGAACTTTCAGGAGGAGAGAGGGAGCTTCCAGGACATGAAGCTGGATGTAAACAGGGGGATGTGTGTGCCAGCTCACTGCCAGGTGCCTTAGGGGACAGCAGAGGGTGTGTGCAGCTGCGCACTCTGCCTGGGGACACCCTGCTCCTCAGCCCTCCAAGGCCAGGTGACCTGGCAGCTCCCCCAGACAGTGACATCATAAACCCAAAATCAAGCAACAGCCTGGGACTAACAATAGGATTCTTCTTCTTCTTCTATTTTTTAAACTTATTTTTTAAAAGATTGCCCCAGGATTCAGCAAACCCAGATGAATCCCCAGCCCTGCTCTGTGGCTACCAGCCTGTTGAAGGACACCCACTTCAAACTCAAAGAACAACTTGTGACAAACACTCCACCAAAAACTGGCTGATACCTGCTTGGCTCCTAATCCTCCCTGAGCTGTTTCCCTGTCGCCAATCTCTCCCAGGAACCATTAATAAATCTTCCCTGGTTTGCAACACTAATTCTGGACAAAGGCACCAGGAACCAGCAGTGCCTGGGCCCGTGCCCCTGTTTGTTTGGAAGATTGTTTGGCTTTTAATGAGGCTAATTAAAAAGAAACAAAAAAATAATAAATCAATCCCATTAATCTGTAATAAACTGAATGCTACAGTCCTTCCCAAAGCAGTTGGGACTGCCAGCTCCCAGCTGGCTGCAATGCAAAATCACTGTTGGTGTTATTTAGAACAACTCAGTGGTGCTCCATAATGCCACAGTGATGTTTCCATATTGCCAGAGTGATGGTTCCATAATTCCAGTGTCCTGTTGGAGCAGGGGGATCCTGCTGGAGTTTGTCCCACACACATCCCTGGGCATCTCCTCGTGTTCTGCTTCCTTGGCTTGTGGCTCTTCCTGCTCAGCCTGGGTCCCTGGGCTCCAGGTGAGCATCACTTCCCACCCCAGGGCTCAGCAGAACTCATCCCAGCCCTCTGGAAAGGGTGGATGTGTTCCTAAAATTAACCTGGAATTTCTATTTTGATAGGCCACTGACAGCTCCAGCGGAACCAAATTACCATTTGGAATTACCATGAGATAATTTGCCTCATTTACTATTTAAAGATAGGGGGGAAAAAAAAAGCTCCTTCTTCCAGACAACTGCAGTGGAGAAATGTTCAGGCGTAGATGATGTCCCAAAACATGTAATTAAAGCTTTAAATAAATGTATGATGACATCTCAGAGTAAGAAATACTTCCTTTGTATTTCAGATAGGAGCCAGCCAGGGCCTTTTCAAAGTCATTTTTTAATAAACAAAGGATATTCCTCTTGTTTGTCCAGACACACAGCTTACAATATTTGGAGTTTTAAGTATGTAATTTAAATTCTTTCACACAGTATGGATTTAAAACCCATCTTCCTTAGAGATGCCTTTGGCTTGCCAAAAGGTAAATGCCTCTGTCTGCTGCTTTTTGTCTTTTTAACTTGAAATGCTGCAGAGCTGCCTGGTCCCACCCTGCAGATTGTCATGTTTGCAAAAGGGAGCAGATGAGAATTATCCCTTTCTCACTGCCCTTAATTAGGAGGATTAAACACCAAGGCAGCTACACAGCATCACAAAGGAGAGGAAAAGATCAGCTGGGGGAGCCAAGTTCTGCATTTGCTGCTTCACTGACAAGGGCACAGACGTGCCACGAGCAATCCTGCAGCTCTGCTCCTGCTCCTGCTCCAGCTGGGACTCAGAGCAGCAGGGCCATCTTCTCCCTGCATGGTGCTGGTGGTGATGGTGGTGGTGGTGGTGTGATGATGGTGATGGTGGTGGTGGTGATAGTGGTGATGGTAGTGGTGGTGATGGTGGTGGTGATGTGATGGTGATGGTGATGGTGATGGTGGTGGTGGTGGTGGTGGTGGTGGTGGTGATGGCGGCGATGGTGGTGGCGGTGATGGTGGTGGTGATGTGATGGTGATGGTGATGGTGGTGGTGATGTGATGGTGATGGTGATGGTGATGGTGGTGGTGATGTGATGGTGATGGTGATGGTGATGGTGGTGGTGATGGTGGTGATGGTGGTGGTGATGGTGGTGGTGATGTGATGGTGATGGTGGTGGTGATGGTGGTGGTGATGTGATGGTGATGGTGGTGGTGATGGTGGTGGCGGTAATCATAATGATGATGGTGGTGGTGATGATGGTGATGATGGTGATGGTGATGATAGTGGTGATGGTGGGAGTGTGATGGCGGCGATGGTGATGATGGTGGTGTGATGGTGCTGATGATGGTGATGATGATGGTGGTGATGATGGTGATGGCGGCGATGGTGATGATGGTGGTGATGGTAGTGGTGATAGTAATGATGGTGATGATGGTGGTGATGGTAGTTGTGGGATTCACATTCTCTGAACATGAGAGAAGCAGAGAAAAGAATGATCAAAACAATCCTTATCTCATTGGCTGCTCCTGTGTTGTGCCAAAGTAAATGCCAAAGTAAAGTGCAATATGGAGATTGTTTACCCACAGTATGAGGCCCAGGTGTGTGTGCAGACTGCAGGTCAGCAGAGAGTCACAAAATTCTGAGCACTTGAGTTAAATTAAAAATTTGTACCGATCCAGTTTAAATGCAATGTAATATAAAGTACTATAGTATAATAAAATCGTTAATTAAGTTTCTAATAAAATAAAGTCCTCCTTGACATTTCCTGCCTTCGTTGGCATTGCCCTGCTTTTACAACAGGTGATGGTGATGATGGTGGTGGTGATGATGGTGATGGTGGTGGTGATAGTGATGATAATGGTGATGCTGGTGATGTTGTGATGGTGATGATGGTGATGGTGCTGATGATGGTGATGGTGGTGGAGATAATGGTGATGGTGGTGATGATGATGGTGGTGGTGGTGGTGCTGGTGGTGGTGGTGATGATGGTGGTGATGGTGGTGGTGATGGTGGTGGTGCTCATGGTGGTGATGGGGTGATGATGATGGTGATGGTGATGATGGTGGTACTCATGGTGGTGATGGTCATCATGGTGATGATGGTGGTGATGGTGGTGATGATCATGGTGATGGTGGTGGTAGTGATGATGGTGGTGATGATGGTGATGGTGGTGATGATGGTGGTGATGGTGGTGGTGCTGATGGTTGTGATGGTGGTGCTGATGGCGGTGGTTGTTTTGGTTGTCCTCATGGTCCCCAAAGGGCACCTCCCACCCTGGCACAGCCTCACACCAAGGTGGTGTCTCTCACAGAGGGTTCCCCTCTGCCTGACACCCCCAGGGCTGGGTTTTTCCCCCCAGGATGGTGTGGGAGCCCTCCCAGTCTCTGCTGGTTTGCTGGGAGGAGCTCTCGCTCTGCTCTGAGCTGTCTCACGCTCTGTCTCACGCTCTGTCTCAGCTTGTAATTAAAAATGAAATATTTGGGCCAAGTGCTCAAATTAAGAACACATTTTTGATAGCTAACAACACTGAGGAGAGCCCTGGAGACCCTGACAGGGCAATCGGTGCCTCTCTGCTCGCATTGCAGAGGAGTCTGGAGGGAAGGAGCGTGTTCACTCCAGAGGGGTTTTGGTACAAAAACGCGATTATAGGGTATAAAAGGAAATGTTTAGAAACCCAAAAAGCAGGAATAAGTCGGAAGCATCCTTCACCACAGGACAGGGAAGGCAGAAGGGAAAAGGTGCCCCAGACATGACACCTCCAACACTTCCCCATCCCTGGCAGCAGCTCCCATTGTGGTTTCATTTCCCTCCTCCCATCCAGCTCTCCTGGCTGCTGCTCCACGCTCATTCCTTGGCCTCAGTGAGCTCCCAGCTGCTCAGGGCTGAGAAATCTGGGTGGATCCTCTCCCTCTTGGCAGTGGACTTGCACAGCTAAGCACAAACAGGAGGAAAGCACCTCCGTGGTCTGAGCGAGCTGCTCTTGTGTGCTGGGGCCTCCAGCACAGCTTTGCTTCCCCCCTCCCTCCCTCCATCTGAGCATCCCTGCAGCTGGCTTAGAGCAAAATCCATGGTCAATCCCAACACCAAACCATCCTCTTCCAGGAGGGTGGGGTGAGATATGAACCCTTGTGTGGTGTGTGGGGCTGGGAAGGCTCTCAGTGCTCCTGTCTGAAATCCAACGGGTGGAATGTGACCGTGTTCACAGGGGTCTGAGGATGAGGCTCAAATCAAAGACAAGGATTTGACTCCATGTTTCAGAAGGCTTGATTTATTATTTTATGGTATATATTACATTAAAACTGTACTCAAAGAATAAAGGAAAAGGTTTCATCAGAATGCTGGCTAAGCTAAGAATAGAATAGGAAAGAATGATAACAAAAGTTTATGTCTCAGCTCTCTGTCCGAGCTAGCTCACTGTGATTGGCCATTAATTAGAAACAACCACATCCACAAAGACCAATCCCAGATGCACCTGTTGCATTCCACAGCAGCAGATAATCACTGTTTACATTTTGATCCCGAGGCCTCTCAGCTTCTCAGGAGGAAAATCCTAAGGAAAGGATTTTTCATGAAAAGATGTCTGCGACAGTGGGCAGCAAGCCTGGGAGCCTGGAGAAGCTCTGTGCAGGCAGGGCTGGTGGAGAAGGGTGAGCTGCACGTCCCTGAAGGGCTGGGGTGACGTGGAGCCCAGATGACACCGGGCTGTTTGTCTTGGACACGCTGGGATTGACCGGAAAGCGGCGCCGACCTCTTGAGCAACCCCGGGGTTTGTCCGGCCGGGCAGGGCTCAGCCTGTGCTCAGTTTATGGGATCTGATTTCCAAGATAGCACAAACAAAACAGTCCCTCTGCAATGGGCTCCTGCCATGGAGATGGGAACAGCCTGCTGGTGCCATTAAAGGTTAAATCACAGCAAATCCCATCCCTCGCCTGCCGGGCTCTGCGCACGCGTTATTTAATGAGTATTTACTTTGTGGAATTGCTTTTATTGGTAGTTAACTGCATAGTGGTCTCTGTGGGACAGCTGGTGCACCATTTGAAAGGAATATTCCTCAACCCTTGCTGAGTGAAATTGTTTTTGTAGACAAGTGGAGGCATTGGGGCCATTAAGAAGATAAAACGCAGATTGTTTGCAGAGGGTTTTTATTTTATTTTAATGGCTTTTGAAGAGAGGAGCTTTTATTGTTTTATTTGTCTATTGTTAGCAGGCAGAAGGGCTGGGAAGAGGCACAGATGTTCCCTTTGCTGTTGGCTGGGCGAGGCCCCAAACCCAGGGCAGAGGGTTTGAACCTCTCTCTGAGGCTGCTGTAACATTTTCCAAATCTTGAAACGGCTCCGCTGCCCAGCACTTTCTCAGTAAAACCACTGAGGGCTGGGGTGGGACTCCCTGTATCATAATTTGAAATCTGGACAGTGGATGAGGCAAGGATTGTGTACAAACCAGAGAAAATGAAGGGCTTTGTGCTTCCTTCCAGTGATGGGGAAATCACAGATGGATCCCGAACCTCCAGCTCTCAGCCCAGCCCCAGTTCATCCTGACCACAAAAGAAAACAGCCAAGCTCCAGTTCTGGGGCAGGGCAGGCTGTGATGGACGTTGGGACACCTTTGTCCTCAAAAGCAAATCCTCTAAAGAGAAGAGCAGCATCAATTTCCAGTAGCTAATGAGCTGCCTCAGGAGTTAATTGAACATTGTGTCCCTCCACGGAGGAGGCTGCCTGACCCCTCTGTGTCTGCAGGAACATTGATGTCAATTATTTAGAGGGGGAAATTCTACAACCCTGGGTGCTGTTTGCTCTTACAATGTCCCATCTCATCCCAGGGAAAAGCACAGGGTGGGAAATGAGGTTTTGGTGGGAAGATAAAGTGGAACTGCTAAAGGAGGTGGGGATGGATGTTGTGTATCCTGGGAACATGTTGTGGGTGAGATCAGGGTTTGGGAAGGACCTTGGATGGCATTGGAAGTGCCAAGGGGTCATTTATGGGATGAAGGAGAAAGCACCTTCCTCTTCCTCCCTTTTCCTTTTCCTTTTCCTTTTCCTTTTCCTTTTCCTTTTCCTTTTCCTTTTCCTTTTCCTTTTCCTTTTCCTTTTCCTTTTCCTTTTCCTTTTCCTTTTCCTTTTCCTTTTCCTTTTCCTTTTCCTTTTCCTTTTCCTTTTCCTTTTCCTTTTCCTTTTCCTTTTTTCTTCCTCTTCCTCCTCCTCCTCCTCCTCCTCCTCCTCCTCCTCCTCCTCCTCCTCTGCTGTTTCATTCCAGCACCTCTCTACACCTTGATTTTTGGGAAATGCCCTCCTGTATCAGAACTGCCAGGGGAAGAAAAGGAAAGGGAGTGAATGTGTTAATCCCAAACTGTTTTGCAGTGTTTATTGTACTGAAGGGAGAGGGAAATTTTCATCCTCAGTCCAGAGTGGAAATTGTTAATTAACACATAAATTGGGATGGCCAAAAGCAAGCTGCAGAGTGGTCAGGTGTGTGTGAGCACAATGTCAGCCAGGGGGGAAGATCCTTCCACTTCCCAGGCAGCTTTTGGGATTTTGGGACATCACTGCCCTGCTCACCTTTTCCAGAGGTTTTTTTTTAGTGTGTGTGTTTGTTTTTCCTTTCCTGCCCCTGTTAATCTCTGCTGCCACCAGGGTCACCTCAGCCTTGGCTCTGTGCTGGCCATGACTTTTCTGGGGGGGTGTCTCAGCGCACACAGGATTGGGTAATAAATGTAATGATTTTGGAACACTGTGCTCATGTAGGGGTTTGTCCAGCAGCTTATTCTGCAATAAATGTGGCACTAACTAAGAAAGAAAACAAAAAAAAAATCAAAAAACAAACAAAAAACCAAACAAACAAAAAAAAAAAAAAAACAAAACAAAAAAAAAGGAGGCGCTGGGAAGGGCCTTGAGAGAGCTCAACTCCATTCCTGAGGGAGCTGGGCTGGATGGGGCTGCTCACACCAGACTGGTCACTGCCACCTCCTCTGCCCTTCTGACAACCAAACTGTTTGGATTTTACCTGCTCAGCAGCTTTGCTTTCTGTTTTCTCACTTCATTGGGAAGCAGCACCAATGCTGAGGTTTTTATCACCAGTAGAACATAAACCAGGGAGAATCCATTAATCCCTTGCAGTAACAGAATTCCTGCTGAGCCTGGGAATGTTCTCTATCTGTTTTCAGCACAGTCCTGTGTCCAGATCAAATTTAAATTGAATTAGGGTGCTGGGACCCTATGGAGGTTCAAATATCTCTGTGTAAAACTCCCCAGAATTTTAAACATGAATTCCTGTGCCAGAGCAACGATCTTGGGCTGACGCTGCCCTCCAGTTCTGCTTGGTTCATCTCATTTCACACCAGGAAACTCCTTTTGAAGCATTAAAATGGGAAAGCTTTAATGGGGCTCAGAAGGACGGGTCTCTTACCAGCAGAAAATTCAGCTGTTTTTCAGCTCTGTCCTTCCTTAT
>NC_080611.1:10618934-10858934 GCF_027887145.1 Ammospiza caudacuta
TTCTGGGACACCCTGGTAATTGCTGTGAGTGGGAGATGATTCCCCAGCAGCTGGCATGTGCTCACACTGATCCTGGGCACTTGTCAATCCACTTAGGGACAGCACAGGCTGCTCCCTGTGCTGCCTCAGGCAGCCTGGGAATTCTTAGTTTCCTATTATATAATTGTAATTATTATAATTCTAATTCTTAGCATTCTTATAATTTGCCTATGATATCATTATAATTATTATAACTTCTTACAATCCTTATAATTCTTATAAATATTATATTATATTATATTATATTATATTATATTATATTATATTATATTATATTATATCAAAGCATATCATATAATATCATATTACATTACATTACATTATGATATTAGTATATATTAGTATATATATAATATGCTATACTATATTATACTAAACTAAACTAAAGAATACAGAAAGGATACAGACAGAAGGCTAAAAAGATAATAATGAAAACTTGTGACTCTGTCCAGAGTCTCAACACATCTTGGCCCTGATTGGTCATTAAGTCAAAAAATTCACATGAAACCAATGAAACAATCACCCGTGGGTAAACAATCTGCAACCACATTCCAAAGCAGAAAAACACAGGAGAAGCAAATGAGATAATATTGTTTTCCTTTTTCTCTGAGGCTTCTCAGCTTCCCAGGAGAAGAATCCTGGTTGAAGGGATTTTTCCAGAAAATACGACTGTGACAGTTTGGTCCAACAGGAGCTGATGCTGCCCTGTGCTCAGCAGGGCTGGCAGATTCTGCTTTCCAGGCACAGCCTTGGAGCTTTTGGAGGGACACCATGGTGTAAAAGGATCTGTCTGAGTGATGGAATGAAACATTTCCCAGCTTCAGGAATGCTGCTGGCGGCTGAAGAGCAGGAAAAGGTATTCTGCAGGCCTGCAGGGCTCCAGCACTGTCTAGACTTGGTAATGCAGTGCTGCAAAACCTCCCTCCTTGAGCTGCTGCCACGGCCTCTCAGTGTCCTGTGAATGGAACGGGAGAAACCTCCCGGTGCCAAAGCCTCGGTGCTGTAATGAGCCCCCAGCTCCTGCCAGATCTGGCAGCTCAGCCCTCTGAACTGGAGAACTGCAGCAGGTGGGAAAAAAGCTCATTTCCCAAACCCACATCCGTCTGGACAAGGCACTGACAGCACCAAAATCAGTTTTCAGCCACCAAAATCAGTTTTCAGCCACCAAAATTAGTGTTTTCATTGTCCCTGTCCTCTCTGGCTCCAGGAGTCTGCTGGCAGAGCTCGGCCCTGCAGAGTTGGCTTGGGTCACCAACTTGGTTTGGGTTTAGGATGAATTTCCTCCTCCAGCCTCCCTTCTCCCCTTTCAGGGATGGAGTTTCTTGCAGCCCCTTGTCCCTCCCTTTCCCACTGAAGGCTGCAGCTCACCCATTGTTTCCCTAAACCCAGCCTGGGTTGGGATCAGCTGCCAGGAGCAGAGGTTTTCCTAAGCCTGTGGCTGGAATTACTCCTCCTGCAGCCCAGCTCTGCTCCAGGCACGCTCCCAGGCCAGGAGGAGTGGGAAGCACAATTCCAGCCCTGGATGTTTTCTCCTGTGCACCCACAGCCCATGGGAAAGCAGAGCTGGCCAGCTCCAAACCCTCCTTGTTTCACTGTTCCTGGAGCTGTGCTCTGACCTTTCCCATGGCATGAGGGCTGGAGAAATGTCCTCCCTGCTTCTACCAGCGCTGGAATGAGGGAGTGGCTGAGGCAGAAATGACCCAGCAGCTCCCAAGTGCCAATTCCCCCTGCCCTGGCTCGCAGACACCTGAAGCTGGCACAGCACTGAGCTCACCTGACCAGTTCTGCTGCCAGCCCACAGAGGCACCACTGCTCCACTGAGCAGGAAATGAGGCTCTCACGTGGATTTTGAAAGAGTCTGAAGTTTCCTGGAGTGTGCTGTGGTTCCTGTGCTGGCATTTTGGGTGGAAAGCATCATTTTCCAGAGGTGCAGGTCAAATCTCTGTTTCTCTGCTTGATGCCTTGAGAAGGCTGAGCTGGAGCAGAGGCTGGGCAGAGTTACAGAATAAAGCAGGGATTTATTAAAAGCATCTCCTCCATGGATCCATCTTGGGCAGCACAAGAGCCCAGCCAGGACTGCACCTAAGATGAACCAAGATGGTCACAAAATGAACCCAAGATGAACCAAAACGGTCCCAAAATGCACAGCCGGGCACGGGGTCTGTCCCTGGGATCAGCTCTGCTCCATTTGCACCTTGCAGTTCATTGTCCCATCCCAGCTTTAGCCCATCCAGTCCCACCCTGCTTGTTTTTCTCTCTCCAGCCCACGGAGTTTGTGCTCCTGGGCTGAGATTTGGATCATTTGTCCTTGGTGCCCAGCTGGAGCAGGAATTGTTTTGTCTCCCTGCTCTGTGCACAGAGCTCAGCATGCCCTGATGTGAGCCCAGCCCCACACACTGAAGCAGCACAGAACCTGAAAAATACAAAAAAATATAAAAGGCACCATGCCCATAGCAGTGGAGGCAGCTCAGACCTTCTGTCCTTTTGTTCTCCCTGGCCTCCATGCAAAGACAGAACCCATCTGTGCAGAGCTTTGGCTGTAAGTTAGCAGGGAGGGAATTTGGATTCAGTGAATCTGGATGCCAGTGGGGCTTCACCCCCTGTGGGAATTTGAGTTTGGGATTTACAAGATTTTGAGACCTGCTGAAACTTTGGGTTCATGGTATTTTTTCCTCTTGGACTGACACACCATATGTGGGTTGTGCATCAGGGGCTGGTGTGTCAGGAGCCATAAAGAAATCTTAATTCCCCTAGGAATGTGCTCCTCCCATCCATCTGGAATTAGTTGTGCCATCCCAGGAATGGCAGAGGAGGTGCCCAGGATGGTCGGTGAGGGCCTTGCACCTTGGAGGAGCACTCACTTCCTAATTTACATGCAGGAAAATGGGCACAGAGACCTTCTGTGCTAAACTCCATAAGAAATGCTGAGAAAACCTGGAAAGCCCTGCTCCCATTTCCTGCTGCAAATCCCCCACAACAGACCCTGAAATCCAGGGCTGGCAGCCAAACCCTCTCGAGTCAATGGAAAGATTCCCCTTGACTTTAATGGTCTTTGCATGAGTGCCTAATTCCTTCCTGTTCACAGCCTCTCTTGGCCTCAGCCATGGAAACAGCAGCAGCTCTGAAGTGCTGCAGTGAGCTGTAAACCCTTCAAAGCAGCACCATGGCACATTTCCCTGTGCTGCCAGCCACTTGGAATGGGATTTGTTTGACAAAAAGCACAAAAAGCTGATCTGTGTGCTGTGGCTGCAGTGTTTGAATGCAATGAGGGTTTGAACAGAGGAGGCAGCGAGGCTGGAGAGGGGCTGGGAACACACAAACCCTGTGAGGAACCCCTGAGGGAGCTGGGGTCTGAGCCCACTGTCTCACTGGAGAAAGGGAAAATAAAAATCCAGGCAAGTTTCATTGAATGATGAGTTTATTTACTTTGCCCAGCCACAAAACAAAGCATATTCACCCAGAAGCAAATGAAACAGAGGTGCAACAGAATCATCTGTCCTCCAAAGGAAACCACCAGCTCCTTGTGGGAGGGGTGTAAAGCTGTTGATGGGAATGATCATGCCATGGTCCTGTGGCCTCTGTGATTTTGGTTACTCCAGCCTGTGATCAGACCATTCTCATCCCAGTCCAGCTGGCCTCTGGCCCCAGTGGCTGCTGAGCCTCGTGGCTTATGCAGTTTACGCAGTCCCAGAAATGTCTTTGTGCTGCTTTCTGCAGCCTGGCTGCTCCCTGCAGGGTCCTTGCTTATGAAACTACAGGGCAATTTAAAAATTCAGCTCTTTTTAATACAGAATTGGTGTCTCCTGGTATGAATATTGCAGCGCTGTGTTCTGCTTGGAATGATGCTGCTCCAGCACTCAGCGCTGCTTGTTCATTTTCCTGTCTGAACCTGGCCAGGCCCATCAAATCAAAACCTGCCCTAAAGTGCTGCAGTTTCTCAGATTACACTTCATGCATGGGGAATGGACACATTTAGGTGATGCTGCCAGGATGGCTGCACTGGGAGAGAAGGTTCTGCATGAGGAGAGAAGGTTTTGCTCTAAGAAAGAAGGTTCTGCACTATGTAGAGAAGGTTTTTCTCTGTGTGGAGAAGGTTTTGCTCAGTGTGGAGAAGGTTTTACACTGTGGGGAGAAGGTATTGCACTGTGGGAGAAGGTTTTGCTCCATGGAGAAGGTTTTGCTCAGTGGGGAGAAGGTTTTGCTCTGTGTAAGAAGGTTTTGCCTGAGAAAAGAAGGTTTTGTACTGTGGGAGAAGGTTTTGCTCTGTGTGGAGAAGGTTCTGCACTGTGTGGAGAAGGTTTTGCTCACAGTGGAGAAGGTTTTGCTCTATGGGGAGAAGGTTTTGCTCAGTGTAGAGAAGGCTTTGCTCCATGGAGAAGGGTTTGATCTGTGCATGGAGAGGGTTCTGCACTATGGGGAGAAGGTTTTACTCCATGTGGAAAAGGTTCTGCATGAGGACAGAAGGTTTTGCATGAGGAGAGAAGGTTCTGCACTATGTGGAAAAGGTTTTGTACCGTGGAAGAAGGTTTTGTCTGGGAAAGAAGCTTTTGCACTATGGAAAAGGTTTTCCATGAGTAGAGAAAGTTTTGCTCTGTAGAGAAGGTTCTGCATGAGGAGAGATGCTTTGCTGTGTGTGGAGAAGGTTTTGCTCAGTGTGGAGAAGGTTTTGCTCTGTGGGAGAAGGTTTTTCTCCATGGAGAAGGGTTTGCTCTGCATGGAGAAGGTTTTGCACTGTGTGGAGAAGGTTTTGAACTGTGGGAGATGGTTTTCCATGAGGAGAGAAGGTTTTGCTCAGTGTGGAGAAGGTTTTGCTCCATGGAGAAGGTTTTGCTCCCTGGAGCAGGTTCTACACGAGGAAGTTTGGCACTGTGGGAGGCTGTGCAGCCCACAGAGACCCCACTGGTGGGTGGTTTGGGCAGGTCCCAGATGAGCAGTGTGCAGGGGGAGGAGGAGGAGCTGCCATCCCTCAATCCACCCTCCAGCTCCTGGAACTGGAGCTGGAAGGTGCCGTGGGTATTAAACAGGATCAGGATGACAAATGGCTCATCCCTTGGGATTTCCTTGTGGCTGGAGTGATGGGAACAGCAGCAGGAGCAGAGGGTTCAGGGGGCTGAGCTGGCCCCAGGGCTGAGTGAAGCAGCTGGAGCACAGGGCTTGGGGATGAGCAGGAGAACAGGGAGGCCACGGAGCTAAAGGAGCAGCAGGGACAGCACAGAAACCTCCTCTTTATTGTGAGTGTCCCCGGGACAAGAGATGAGAATTGACTCCAAGTTCTCAGAAAGATAATATAATATAATATAATATAATATAATATAATATAATATAATATAATATAATATAATATAATATAATATAATATAATATAATATAATATAATATAATATAATATAATATAATATAATATAATATAATATAATCTTTATGATATGATATGATATATTACATTACATTACATCATATTACATCATATCATATCAATCATATCATATCATATATTGTATTATATGAAAATGATATACTAAAACTATACTAAAGAAAGAGAAAGGAGACATCAGAAGCCTAGACAAGAATGAATAATTAAAAAAACCTGTGACTGACCACAGAGTCTGACACAGCTGGACTGGGATTGGTCATTAATTAAAAAACAATTCACATGGAGCCAATCAAAGATGCACCTGTTGGGGAGCAACCTCCAGACCACATTCTGAGCAATCAGATAATTATTGTTTGCATTTTTTTTCTGAGGCTTCCCAGCTTCTCAGGAGAACAATCCTGGCGAAAGGATTTTTCAGAAAATACCATGCTGGCAATGTGATTTATGGGGCTGGGAGGGTGGCTGTCACTTGCAGTGGCAGATGCCTCGTGGTTGGTGACATCTGAGCAGGGTGAGAGGGGTTTCAGTGCAGGGAGCAGCCTCTGTCTGCCAGGGGGGCACTGGGCTGGTTGCTGGTGGGAGGGAATTTTCTAAATCAGATTTTTATGAGGTGTCTAATTGAGTCATCATCCGTGCCCCCCCTGCATGCACAAACATTTGCTCTGCCCTGAAATGTGAGATGAGCAAGGCTGGTGAGAAATGTCTGCGTGCAGCAGGGGGGCAGAGGAGGGCGAGGAAAGACAGAATTCCTCCCTTGCCAGCCTTTAGAACAAGATTGTAAAAAATCCCATAGAAAAAATAACAACAACAGAAAGAGCTTGTGGTTTCCTCAGTCAGTTTGCATTTCTGGAAGTTGATGACCCCCTGGATTACTGTTGTTTTTTTTAGATCTCTTTCAATTATTTTTTTTTTTTAGGATGGTTTGTCTGCAGCGTGGCTGTGTGTGGGTAGAGAACTGGAAATATGCAGAGGGAAAAAAGAGCTAAAAATGGGCAGGAAAAGGAGGACTGCATATGCTTTCTTCTCCTTATATATATATAAAAAAAAAAGATTAAAAAAGAGCTTGAAGCTGTTAAAGATTTGGGTTTGTAGGGGTGGAGCACAGGCAGATGAAGCTGATCCTGAACACAAGAATGAATAATACAGGATTTTTTTCCCTCTGTGCTCGACTGCAGGAGAGATGTGTCTCACTTGACACAAACCTCTCCAAACTTGTGATTTACATCCCTTGGAAGCTGCAGAGAGCAGAGGGGATGCAGCCAAGCCATCCCAGGGAGCTGGATGCTGTCTGTGCTGGACCTGCAGGAAATTGGTTCCTTTTTTTTGCCCAGTTTTTGGTGTCACATCTCATTTGGGCGTTTTTGCTCCGAAAACAGTCTGGTCCTCCAGAAATATTTCTGTTTTCTCGTGCATGTGCTGAGCTGAGCCCTGCTGGCCTCCTTGGGACGTGGCTGCTTTGCAGGAGCTCCAAAAAAAGGGAAATTCTGTCCCTGAGTGGGACAAAGTGGGACCTGAGTGCCAAGGGCTGCTCCAGAGCACGTCCTGCCCACTCTGCTGCTCTCCTGCTCTGGATTTTCATTGTTTGCACTGCAGCAGGGTCCAGAAGGGACCTGTGGAGGGAAATTAAATCAAAAACCCTCTTGTTGCATCCTGGTCTGGAGGTGATAAATGCAACTTCCCCCTCTGCAGGGTGTGAGTGGCTCTGTGCTGGCAGGGGCTGGCTTGGGCACCAGTGCCCATTAAATTTTCATTTTTTCCTCCACTCTGAAGCTCTGGAGACATGCCAAGAAAGCTTTTTTATTTTATTGGTCTGGTGTTTTTGTTTTTGGGGTTTTTTTTGTGTTTTTGTTTTGTTTTGTGTTTTGTTTTGTATTTTGTTTTATATTTTCCCAGTTACCAGCCAGACTATCCACCTGGTTCATTCTGCGCCCATTGCTCCTTTACAGCACTAAAAGGTTTTATTTTACTTATTTATTATTTTATTTGAAAAGTTCAGCTTTGCTCTCTCCCATTGTTTCCCTCAGCTGGAAGCTTGCCTTTAAAACATTAATATCCCTATTTTTTTTTTTTTTACTCCCAGCAGGTTAATTAATACTTGATTCATCACCTTGAAAGCTGATGGGTGTTTATCCAGATCCTGGAGGCAATGAATGCCTGCTACAAATAAATCCCTCATCACTGCCAGCCCATATTTATTGATTCTCCTTCACTGCTTGGCTCTAAAGGAGTTAATCCCAAACTTCTCCCAGGCTTAGTTTGGGGTTGGCCTGGCTCCACTTTCTCCTGCTTGAGCTTTTCTGTGCAAACATGGTGATTTTAATGAAGGGAAAAAAGCAGATTTGTGGAGAGAGACCCAGACAGCTCAGCAGGGTCTCTCCAGCCTGGGTCAGCAAAAGCCACTGCACTTTGTGGGTGTTTTTATGGGCTGGGAGGGCTCTGGCTTTCTCTGAAATATTATTTAGTTTTGGCTTTTGGAGAGCCTTTTCCAAGCTCTCATCTGCTTCAAATAAATGGTGTTTATCATCTTTGTCTCCAGCCATTGTCATCGGTGACCTTAATTGGGTCAGATTGAAAATAATGTTGAGTTTGTCACTCATGCAGAATTTAAAACGTCATTATTTGCTTCTGCTGTTAACTCACACGTTCCTCCTGGGTGCTGCTCTGTCCCCACAAGCAGAATTTGGGGTTTCCCCATAAGGGACCCCATTTTGGGGGCTCAGAATTTGGGTTTTCCCCATAAGTGAGGCAATTTTTGGGGTTCAGAATTTGGGGGTTTTCCCTATAAGTGAGACCAATTTTGGGGCTCAGAATTTGGGATTTCCCCCTGAATTTGGGCTCAGAATTAGGGTTTTCCCCATAAGTTAGGCCGTTTTTGGGGCTCAGAATTTGGGGTTTCCACGTGAGGCCATTTTTGGGGCTGCCCCCAGGAAGCTCCAGCCTCTGGACTCCCATGATTGTGTAACATTCTCAGTTTTTGTACATTTTCCCGCCCCTCATGGAAGTGTCAAGCCCAAAGGAGCAGCCAGATATTTTTCATTATTATTTTAAGATCCATGCTGCTCTGGATGATGAACTTCCTTTTTTTTTAATTTCTTTTTTTTTTTTTTTTTTTTTTGGGGGACACTGCCTCATCCATTTTTAGTTCCTGATCTTGGCAGCGCTGGTTGAATTAGAAACAGAACAACTGACTTTAATGAGAGCAAGATTAATGCAGATGAGCTTGGCTGGGGCTGATCCAGCTGAGGAGAGGTGATTGTCTCTCCTCACCTCCCTGGTGGCTGTCACACCCCAGCCCCACCGGAGCAGGGAATATTCCCATCCCAGCTCCTCACCTGCAGGAGGGACGCTCATTAACCAGGTTCATTCAGCATGTTTTGCTCATTAACCCCTGGCAGATGTTCTGGACCTTCCCCAGCACTGCAAGGTGAGGAAGGTGAGGATGATGTGCAGAGGAACCTCCCTCTGGATGGCAAGGAGAATATTTTGGCTATTTTGTGAGCTCCAGGAATGGTTGTGATCCATACCTGTTGCCTGTCCCTCTGTGCAGAGATTCTGATTTATTTTTGGGTCATATAAGCAGCAGTTAGTGATAAGAGAGAGGATAATAGTGGTAATACTGATAACAGAGTGATAAGAGAGAGCCCAGGACATCCCTCACTGGGCTGAGCTCTCCCACTGCCCCACCCGAGCTCCAGGACTTGCTTTCCCCCATAAAATCCCATATTTGCAGAGTGAGTGCTTTTATCACCAAGGAAAACTGGGGGAGGCTGAGCTGAGCTAATTCAATTTGATTCTGTGGGCAGCTGGCAGCTTTATATCCCTGTTTTATTTTACTTCTTTATGTGCTTTATTCAGGTGGTGCTGCAGAGATCAGAGAGCTTTTCCTCAGCCCTGTCCTTCCCACCAGTGCCCTCAGCATCTCCCCAGCCTGGTGGGACCAATTCTGTGCTGCTGACCTGGCCAGGTGATGTCAAGAGAAGTCAGGTTGGATTTTTTTGCTTTTTTTTCCCAATTCCAGCTTTTTACAAACCGTTGTTGCCTTCCCACCTGATAGCTGAGGACAGGAGCGCTGCTTTAGCTCCGTGTCACCAAGGAGAAATTAAATATTGTCATTAAAAAATCCCAGCCTTGCATCATTTTCTCAGGCACACAGGAAGAAACCTTTGCAATTAAATTCCCTCTGCTCCAGCAGGAGGGCAAAGGTTCCTCCTTTTTCCCCCCTTTTCTGTGATGATGATATTCTGGGATTTTAGAGCAGCAGGGGGGGAAAAAGCCTGTTTGATTTTCCTCATTATGTTAAGCCTGGTTTTACTTTCTGATTGCCAGAGCATGATAAATGGAACACAGATTACCTAGAGATTTTTCAAAGATTTGCTTTCAATTTGATTGTTCCTAAGCCTTATTAAGCCTGCAGGTTTTAGCTACACTTTGTTCTTCCAGTGGAGTAACATTACCATGTATTAATAGCCATATTTTTTTTTCCATTTTAAATGAAAACCAGACAGAGGCTTCTCATGCTTTCAAATCCTATTTTAAAAAATATTGATCATGTGTGTGTTGTTGTTTTTCCTTTTCCCTTGACCCTGCTGGCTCTGTAAAGGACATTTCCCAGGGAAATGCTTCCAATTGTGGATCTGTGGGCATTGCTGGGTGCAGTTTTGGGGATTAAGGGATGCATTTTAGAAGGTGTAATGTATAGATTATTTAAAAAAAAAAAAAAGTGGTTTCTAACAGAAAAATAGGATTTAAAAGCAGGAGCTGTAAAATCAGGGAGTACAGAGGAGCTTAGGCAGGGAAAGGTAACCCTTGATGTGCTCAGGTGCATCTTGCAGGAGTCAATGCCATTGGAAGAGTTTATCCTCCATGATTTTTGGAGAAGCAGCCCCAAATCCACGGCTTTAGGAGAAATGGCACAGCCTGAACGGCTTGTTTACGAGGGAATGTTTTCTTTTTAAGAACAGGGATTGTTTTTGCAGCAGCTCCAGCCCTGCCTTATAAACCAAACATTGCCCAAGCACTCCAGGCTCAGGATGACGTGGTTGTTGCTGGAATGGCAGTGCTGAATATCCAAAATGTGTTTCTTGGTGAAGCCTGGGGGGTTTTGTGCTCTGTGTCCCCAGATGTGACCCAGAGGAGTGGTGGGTCCTTGTGGCTGAGCCAGGGGGATGTGGCTGGACCTGGGGCTGAGCTGGGGGAGGATTTGGGTTTGTTTTAACACAATAACACAATAACCCAATAACCCAAGGCCAGCTCTCACCATCCTGCAGCAGAGGAGCATCCCCTCCATTTCTCAGCGTTTCCAGTGTGACAGGGGCTGCACTTTGCTGCTGGTTCTGGTTTTACCTCAGCATTGCCTCTGCTCCCCTTCCCAACAGCATCAAGCACCTGCACTTCTGAGAGAATCCGGAGAGTTTTCCCCCAGGAACATCCTCTCACTATCTCCACTCCATGCAGGATGCCAGATTTGATGAAAACGCTCTGATCTGTTCTGACAAATCCTCCGTTCCTAAGTAGATAATAACCAGAAAATCTTGCTAAATAAATCCTGCTTTCGGATCTGTGCCCACACTTTGTTATTCTTTCCTTACCGATCAACTGCTCCCTCTTGCCCTGAACTTGGAGCATCCTCCAGGGGTTAAGGAGACACAGATTTATGGAGCTTGGTGTGGGACTGGGAGGAGAGTTATGGCTGCAAAAAATGAGAGTCTGATTTGGCAGCACTGAGCAGAACCTCTGTCCTCAGCTGGGCAGGGACTACAGGCTGCAGATAGCCACAATCCCAAACTGCAGCAGGAAGGGCTGGGATACCTTCCTGTGATACAGAATCAAAGAATGGCTTGGGTTTGGATAAAAATCACCTAATTCCAACCCCCCTGGCCACGGGCACAGCAGCATTTCAGGGAAGCTGGCACTGGAGGAGAGACAGGGATATATTGGAATAACATCCATTTGTTTTTCTCTCTTTCCCTTCAGTATCAAGTGGATATATTTGATATTGATTTCCCTTTGGGCAAAGGGAATTACAGACACGTCTGCCCCCAAAACTCTGCTGCATCAATGAGCTCAGAGCTCCACCAGGGACAGGCTGAGAAGGGAACGTCCCTGCTGCTGCTGCTGGTGGCTGCTGCACCCCCGGGGCCACCGGCCACATCCCAGCACCTGAGGGGCCACCAGCCTCATCCCAGCACCTGAGGGGCCACCAGCCTCATCCCAGCACCTGAGGGGCCACCAGCCTCATCCCAGCACCTGAGGGGCCACCAGACTCATCCCAGCACCTGAGGAGCCACCAGCCTCATCCCAGCACCTGAGGGGCGGCTGCTCCATCTCCTCCTTCCCAAAGCACCCCAGTGGCGGTGCCGAGCTGCAGGAAAGGCCTGGGAATAAAAGTTGGGCTGGATCAGCTGGGCAACAAAACCAGAAAATCCTGGTGATGCAGATCTGCAAGGGGCTGGGGTTTGGGAAGGGATGCAGTAATGGAGAGATGTGGGGATGGAGGGGAGGTAGGGATGTGGGGATGCAGGGAAGTGAGGACAGAGATGCAGGGATAAAGGGATGTGGGGATGCAGGGACTCGGGGTTGTAAAGATTCAAAGATTCAGAGATGAGGGGATGCAGGGATGAAGAAATGGAGGGATGCAGGGACACAGAGAGGTGGGGATTCAGAGATGCAGGGATTAAGGGATGTGGGGATTAAGGGATTCAGGAACTCAGGGATGCAGGGATTTGGGGTTGCAGGGATATGGGGACGCAGAGATGCAGGGATGAAGAGACAGAGAGATGCAGGGTTGCAGGGATTCAGGGATGCAGGGATTCAGAGTTGCAAGGATTCATGGATTCAGGCCTGGATGCAGGGATTCAGGGATGAAAGGATTCAGGGACGCCAGGATTTCGGGATTCAGGGATGCAGGGTTGCAGGGATTCAGGGATGCAGGGACTCAGGGACACAGGGATTTAGGGACGCAGGGATTCAGGGTTGCAGGGATTCAGGGATGCAGGGACTCAGGGACACAGGGATTTAGGGACGCAGGGACTCAGGGTTGCAGGGATTCAGGGATGCAGGGACTCAGGGACACAGGGATTCAGGGATGCACCGCCCGCTGCCACCAGGAGGTGGCACAGCCCGAGCGCGGATGTCACACCAGGTCGCGCCCACCCCCGGCCGCCGGGACACCCCAAAAAAGGAGCGGGGTGATTCATCCTTCCAGGAAAGCCAAGGAAAAATCCCTCATGGTTTTTCTGGGAAAGCCTTTGTGCGGAATTATTTTCGCGTGCAAAACAAAGGAGCAAAGACAGGGCACAAACTCTGTTTGGCTTGGAGAGAAGGGAAAAAGGAGCCCGGAGCTGTGGGGACACCCTCTGGCCGTGTCCCCCCAGAGTCAGAGGCTCTGCTGGCCCCCATTCCCGGCTCCCACATCCCGGCTGTCGGGAATGGTTTCCCTTTGGCACCAGTGTTCTGCTGGCATCCATCCCCACCTCTGGGCCAACCAGCCCCCTCCATGAAATTACTGTCGTGGTAAGGCATCCCCAGCCAGGTGTGGGAACCCGGGGAATATTTCTGTGTCTGCTCTGGGTGCCCTGACCCACAGGGGAGCTCTGACTTTGACCCTCATCCATGGAGAAAGTTTTCTTAACTCCAGAATAGACTGGAATCCACAAAAGTGTGAAATAGGTTATAGAGAGTATTGTAGGTATGTCACTTAGGTGAGAAATTGAGGTTTTGGGAGGTTTTTAGTATGTTGTGGATGGAAGCAAGATGAAAGGCACAGGGTGTTTCTTCTCCATGCTGCTTCTTCCTTCTTCTCCATGGGTTTGGGCAGCATTTTGTAATTGGGCAGAAAAGTCCACATTGGGATCAGTTATTGGGTTAAAAGGGAAAATAATTTAGGTGTCAGTTCTTAATTGGAGAGTTCAGTCTTAAAAGACCTTGTACCAAGAGATTGTTGGCTATTTTGTGCCTTCTAATGAAAAGCTGCAGAACTCATGGTTGTGAGGCTGTTTTGCTGATAAGAAATTATAAACACTTGAGTTCCAACATGAGTTACTGTCTCAAGTGCCTTCAATCCAGACCCAGAGAAACCAATGACTGGGACCACTACAGCCAGGTAATAATTAGCATTGATTCCATGTATCACAGAAGGTTGATCAATAATAATCCTTTTTAAGAACGCCATTGCTTTTATAGACAGTTGTGATACAGGTGGACCTATTTGTTCCTCCAATCCAAACACTGTCACCATTGGCTAATTAAGAAATCACCCTTTGGTGAACAAATCTCTGCATGTTCACAATACCAGGTGCAGCAGGTTAAGATAAGAATTGTTTCTCATTCTTTTCTCTGATCTTCTCACAGCCTTTCCCAGGATAATGCCTGGCAAGGTTGTGTTTTTCTCTGTGCCCACAGAGTTGCTGCCACACTGTCCCAAATGGCTCCTGGTATTTTCAAACAGCCAAAATTCATCGTGAAAACACAAATCCCAGCATGAGGGGTGGATTCCATCCTCCTGCCAGTGCTGCCCACTGGGGTCACAGACACCCAGGGGGGTTCCTGGGTGAGGAACTGATGCACAGTTCCTGCATCAGTTCCTGCACAGTTCCTGCACTGATGTTCAGCTGATGCACAGCCCACATCCCCCCTCACCTATCCATAAACCCATCTGCTGTCTGTGCCAGGATGGAGCTGCACAGGAACAAATCCAACATCCCCACTCTGCCTGGAACACGAGTTCATGAACTGCTGCTATCATTCAGGACTGTTCTAATTGAAACATCATGTCTTACACAATCATCCCCTTCTCTGTCCCTTCTTTCACTCTTTCTGAAAACATTTCCTGCTTTTCCCAGCTGGACACGCTGTCCTTCCTCCTGCTTTGAGGCAAATGCTTTGTTGGGTTTGGCTGCTGCCACAGCCACACATCCTCTTCTGCCTGATATTTGAGCCATCTGTTGCTAAAGGGAATATTTGGGGCTGGAAGTCTCCAAAGGGGTTTGAGGCGCTGAGATGAATCAGGAAGCAGCAGAGCAGGAGGAAAATCCTTCTCAGCTTCACCTGCAGAGTGATTCAGGCTGAAATGCTTTAAAAATTAAAAGCTGAGAGATGCTTTTCCAGCAGCCTGGTACTCCCAGGCTGAGGAGGTGATCCACCCTGCTCCCCTCCACACGTGGACACAGAATCCAGCCCCCATTTCCTCTTCTGTCTCAAGTGGATGGAAAAGGAGAATTTGCCTCTGAGCTGTGGAGGTTGCCAGCATCTGCCTTGCCTCAATTCTGCTGCTTGGAGTGATGCCTCAGGTTCAGCTCTTTTATTTTTCAGATTCTGTTCTGCCTTGGTATGAAAGTCTAGGCTTCACGTTAGGATGCTGAGCTCTCTCAGGGAGACAAAACAATTCCTGCTCCAGCTGGGCACCAAGGACAAATGATCCAAATCTCAGCCCAGGAGCACAAACACCGTGGGCTGGAGAGAGAAAAATAAGCAGGGTGGGACTGGATGGGCTAAAGCTGGGATGGGACAATGAACTGCAAGGTGCAAATGGAGCAGAGCTGATCCCAGGGACAGACCCCGTGCCCGGCCGTGCATTTTGGGGCCATTTTGGTTCATTTTGGGTTCATTTTGGGTTCATTTTGGCTTCATCTTGGGTGCAGCCCTGTCTGGGCTCTTGTGCTGCCCAAGGTGGATCCGTGGAGATGTTTTTAATAAATCCCTGCTTTATTCTGGAACTCTGCCCAGCCTCTGCTCCAGCTCAGCCTGCTCAAGGCATCAGGGGAACATCTGGCTCTGCTCTGGGACAGGGGCAGTGCTGAAGGGGCTGGAGGTGCCCAGAGCATGTGACACCCCCTGCTCATGGTGCCTTTCCTCCCAGGACACACACAAGGAGTTTCTCCTTGGTGTCACTCCTGTCTCCTGTTGTTTTTGGGTTTGTTTCCCCCTGGGTTCTTTGGAACAAAGGGTGTTTTTGGTCCAGCTGAGCTCCAAGCTCTGGAGGTGCCTGCAGGGGGATACAGGGGGGACAGGGTGAATTTTTCTCACCTGGCCCTGAAGGCTTGGGCTGCTCCTCACTGTCACTGCAGGGGGACAATTTGGGATTGGTGCCTGGGGATCAGCACTGGAGGCAGCTGCTGAATGGCCCTTTGTGTGCTTTGTCCTTTTTCTGGATAAAAGGGGGCATTATTAAATGTAAAAAATGAGAATCTCTCTGTTGGTCAGGCTGAGTTCTTGCTGGGTTCCTGCAAGGAGCAGTGGGGGATACTCTGGGAAGATGGATTCACCCCAGGCTGGGAATGTCACATTGATATTTTCTGAAAAAATCCCTTTGCCCAGGATTTTTCTCCTGGGAAGCTGGGAAGCCTCAGAGAAAAAGGAAGACAATTCTTATCTAATTTGCTTCTCCTGTGTTTTGCACCTTTGGAATGTGTTTGGAGATTGTTTACCCACAGGTGATTGTTCCATTGGAGTCTGCTGTGAGTTGTTTTCACTCTTTGGCCAATCAGGGCCAAGCTGTGTCAGGACTCTGGAGAGAGTCACGAGTTTTCATTATTATCTTTTTAGCATTCTGTCTGTATCCTTTCTGTATTCTTTAGTATAGTTTAGTATAGCATTCTAGAATAGAATAGAGTAGAATAGATTAGAATAGAATAGAATAGAATAGAATAGAATAGAATAGAATAGAATAGAATAGAATAGAATAGAATAGAATAATAAATTAGCCTTCTGAGCACATGGAGTCAGATTCATCATTCCTTCCACCCTGCCATGAGGGTCCCTGTAAATATGATAGGGAGGATGGATTCACCCTCAGGCCCTGCTCCAGCTTTAGCAGCAGAGGACCCTTGTGCGGGCTGGGAAATGGGGAGAATAATCAGAGTTGGGGCAGTTGTGGGGCTGGTTTCGTGCTGGAGCAGGAATGCACATCCCAGCAGGATCTGCCAGCCCCTCCTCTCACAGGCAGAGCTCCTGGGGGTTTTCCTCCTCCCTCAGCCCGTCAGCTCAAGGGGAGAGGCGAATTCCAAAGGGAATATTTGAGGAGTCAGTTAATTTCCAGGAAACCCTTCTCTTGTTCTTTCTTTTCTTTTTTTTTTCCCCCCAGTGGAAAAGTTAAGTCCGCGTGAACTTTTTGACAACTTTTCTTTGTTCCCTCTTGCCAGCTGTAAATTCTGCTTTGTGCTGGGGACAGAGCCCCTTTCTTCCAGTGCTGGCCGTGGGCCAGGAGCTGGAGCTGTCCCCTGTGTGCTGGCAGTGCCACCAGCCCTGTCCCCCTTCCCTCCATGCTGAGGCAAGGCCCCAGCTCCAACAGCTCCATCTGGGGACTCTTTGGGGTCTTTTCCATCTCCTCCTTGTGCAGGAGGTGATGGAGTGAGCTCTGCTTGCTTCACCTTCCCCTGCAATGGAAAATGTCCAATATGAGGGGGAACGATCCCTCAGAGCTGTGGGAGGGGAAGGGTGGTGGCTCCTTGGAAGGAGCAGCAGCAGAATTGGTGTCAGAAGTAATTCCTCCTTCCTTCTCCAGCTCCAGAGATGCTCTCTCTGGGACAGGACTTGTTTGCTGGGGATTTTGGTGCTGTTTGAGTCTTTACATCACGCAAAGGTCTGCAAAGGGAGCAGGTCCATCGTGCTGGGTGGTGAAGGAAAGGTTTCCCAGATTTCTGTGTCACAGCAGGACACAGAGGGCACAGCAGAGTGGATTTCACAAACCCACTCAAAGCAGCATCTGCAGAGGCACAAACCACAAAATGCTGAGGGAAATAAAAAATCCAACAGCAACAGATCATATAAATGGTATTTATCTCTGGAGGCTTGTGGCTTGACTTCTCCCCTGCTACTGACACCCCAGAGCAGCAAATAAAAGTCTTCTGTTTCAGAGAATCCCCATTTCCTGGGGCTGAGTGTGTGAACAGGTGACACAAATGTTTGGTGACTTCATTTACCCATTTCTCAGGGGTGCAGGGTAGGAAGGGAGCTGTTGTGCAAGCAACAACTTTAAACAATTAATAAACAAATATACTGTAATAAAACTATAAAACACAAAGTAGTTAATAAACAACACAATTACAAAAGTTTCTTTTTAATTGTACAAAAAAAAAAAAAAAGAAAAAAAGAAAAAGGAAAAAGGAAGCAACCAGGGTGTCTCTGAAGATGTGACCTCCAACTGTCAAAATGTGTTTTGGAGCTGAGTGTGGGATGTGCACAAGCACTGACTGCAACACAGCCACCACTGGGACACTGGGACTGCCTGGAGATAACTGAGCATTTTATGGGAGAGATTTAACCTTTGCAAGCAAGCTGGGCACAGGGATAAAAGGAGGGAAGTCATTGAGTAATTTGGGTTGGGAGGGACCATTCAAGTATAATATAATATATTTTTCCTCCTGAGAATCTGAGAGGCCTCAGGAACAAAATGTAAACAATGGTTATCTGCTGCTGTGGAATGCAACAGGTGCATCTGGGATTGGCCCATGTTGGATGTTTGTAATTAATGGCCAATCACAGCCCAAGCCTTTGTTATCATTCTTTTCTATTCTATTCTTAGCCAGCCTTCTGATGAAATCCTTTCTTCTATTCTTTTAGCATAGTTTTAATATAATATATATCATAAAATAATAAATCAGCCTTGTGAAATGTGGAGTCAGATCCTCATCTCTTCCCTCATCCTCAGTCCCCTGTGAACACCATCACACCCCATCCCCAGGGGAGGCAGCTGCAGCTGCTCCTCAGGGTCCCCAGAAATGATGACAGATGAGAATGAACAGTTTGTTCTATAGAGGCATTTATTGGAAGGGTATAAAAATGGTATAATTGCATTATAAAATAATGCAAATTCCAGTAAGAACACATCACAGGCAGAGTCCCAGGCATGGGTGGGAGAGGAACCCAGGAGGGCAGAGCATGTCCAGATTTCCAGATCCGGAGAGATTTTTCATGCCCAGGGATGGATTGGGACCCTCCTTTCTGCAAAGCTTCCAGTCCTCCTGCTTCACCCTGCCTGGCTTGCCAAGGGCTCTCACCAGGGCAGGCACTATTGGATCAGGCAGCTTTGGAAGTGCAGCTTGGAGCAGAGAGCCCTGCAGGTGAAACATCTTCTGCAGCACAGAGGAGCCTCTTCCCCTCCCCGTGGTACACTGAGAGTGGCAGTAAATATGTGCAGCTTGGTTAATACTGAGCAGTGCATAAATGAGCATTCAACAGTCCTCCTGCTGCAGCTGCTTCCAGTCAAAAGTCCCATCCAAAGTCAGATCAAAGTTTTCCTTTTCCTGCTCTCGGGAGAGCTCCAGAAACACCTGAAATGAGCAAGGTAATGCTTGGGTTATTTATCTGTGATGCTCCTTTGCAGGAGGCACAGCTCTGCAGTACTTGGAGGGGTCTGGGGAGGATTTTGGGGAGCAGGAGCTGAGCCTCCTGTGCTCTCTGGAGTAACCAGACAGGTACCCCCTGCCTGTAGGTATTTCCATACAGGTTTTCCCCACCAATGCATTGACTTAAACGTTCCTCATCTTTGCCACCAGCCTTGTACTAGCAGCAATAAATAATCTGTTGTTTCCAGGGCACCCAGAGGGGCTGGGCATGGGCAGCTCCTTCCTTGGGTGTGCTGTGTGCTTTCCTCCAACAAGTGGGGTCTGAGATTTCACCCAGACTTGTTCCAACCATGAAAAATCCCAGCAGTAAAAAACCCAAACCATTTCCCACCATTTTGCCAGTAGAGAACTCCTCACCGAGAACCCTCAGGCAGTTTTTTGGTGGAGCTGCCTTTTGGCCACTGCACCAATCTGGGTTTGGCTGCAGCTTTTGTCCCTGCTCCTGCCTTTACAGCACAAATAAAATTCACCTGCCTGAGACAGAGTATTCAAGGAGAAGCTGTACTCCTCGAGGCCGCAGCTTCGTTTGGCTGTGGAGAAATGGGGAAAATGTTGAAAATGAGCAGTTGCTGTTCTGCATTTTGAAAAAGTCACCTGGTTTTGCTCTTACCTTCCTCCAGCTTGGAGAAGGACTGGGACAGGGGCAGGGCATCTCTCATTGGGACCTTGTAGACAAGCAAAGAGGGGAACCTTGAGGAAACAGAAGAAAAGGTGATTCTGGCTCTGTACTGAGGTTCTGGGGTCAAACCTTTATGGGTGTCCTGCTGCTGGGATCACAGGAGAGCTGGCTGTGGTGACATTATAAATCAGGGAGCTGTTCGTCCCTCTCCAGCTGTGTCTGGCCATCCCGCCAGGGATGTTCTCAGGGATGAGGCAGTGTTGAATCCCCTCCTCATCCCACATTTTTCAGTTACCTGTCCTGGCGGGCTGCACCTGGGAAAATCTTCAGAACCTGAGCGTGCAGAGCATCAGAGCTCTCTGCATCCTTGGCCTTGATTTCCAGGAGATATCCTCTGCCAAACTTGTTCTTCAGGTACTGGATGGAGCCAATGCACCTGCAGGGCAGGGAGGTGACAGTGAAATCATTGTCACCTCAGCACCTGCTCCTTCCTGAGAAGGAAACCATGGCACACTTCATGAAATGTTGTGATTTCAGGGTTTACATCAGAACCTCAGATCCCTCCCTGATAATTCCCTCCCAGGTGTGTCAGTCACCTCTCCTTTCCCCTCCCAGAACTGTCTGCCAATCCTGGCATTCCAGAAGATTGGCAGATTCACAGGATGCCCTCTACCCCTGGGGGGCATTGGGCCATCCAGGTGTCCTTTGTCCCTCCCCTCCTGTACCTGGTTGGTGGCTCCCTACCCCTTCCCTGCCCCTCTCCCCCGGTTCAAAGGAGCAGCACCCACGGGCTCAGGGAGTTCTGTTGGAGCTGGTGCTGCATTCAGAGGCCTGTGGGCCAGAATAAAGCTCTGCATCCAAACCCTCCATCAGAACCGACTCTTTTCATTCACCATTCCCTCAAAGCTTCTCTGCCAGAGGGAAACCTGAGGAGCAGCCCCTGTTATGGGGGGAAGCTCCATCCCAGCACCCCCGGAGCTCCTGCAGGCCTGGACTTGTCCCCAGTGCCCAGCTGCAGCTCCCAGCCAGCCCAAAGTGTCTGTAGGGTGAAACACCACACACCCACCAGCCCAAAGTGTCTGTGGGGTGAAACACCACACACACACCAGCCCAAAGTGTCTGTGGGGTGAAACACCACACACCCAGCCAGCCCAAAGTGTCTGTGGGGTGAAACACCACACACCCAGCCAGCCCAAAGTGTCTGTGGGGTGAAACACCACACACCCACAGCCCAAAGTGTCTGTAGGGTGAAACACCACACACCCACAGCCCAAAGTGTCTGTGGGGTGAAACACCACACACCCAGCCAGGCCAAAGTGTCTGTGGGGTGAAACACCACACACCCACCAGCCCAAAGTGTCTGTGGGGTGAAACACCACACACCCACCAGCCCAAAGTGTCTGTGGGGTGAAACACCACACACCCAGCCGGCCCAAAGTGTCTGTGGGGTGAAACACCACACACCAGCCCAAAGTGTCTGTGGGGTGAAACACCACACACACACCAAGCCCAAAGTGTCTGTGGGTGAAACACCACAGTGCCACTGTTTGGTTCAGCACCAAGGGCCAGACAAGCTCAGGCATGTTCCATCTGCAATATTGGTATTATTGCAATAGAAACCCCAGGCAGGAGGAGCAGCCTGGGTGAGCTCCAGCCCAGCCAGGTGCTGTCACCCACCGGAGCTGCCCTGACACCAGGATGGCCACACGGTCACACACGGCCTCTGCCTCCTCCATGTAGTGTGTGGTCAGGATGGCTCCTGACTCCTGGCTTTTCAGGGCATCCCGGATGGTTTTCCTGAGGATCAGAGTGAAAAAAAATAAAATAAAAAATCCAACACTCCTAGAAATATAATTTGTGGTGGTGTTTGTGGGTCCCCAGGAAGAGGGAAGAGATGAGAATCTTGACTCCATGTTTCAGAAGGCTGATTTATTAGGATATTATATTATATTATATTATATTATATTATATTATATTATATTATATTATATTGTCATGTCATATCATAGATCATATTGATGTATTAAAACTCTACTAAAATAATAGAAGAAAGGATTTCATCAGAAGGCTAGCAAGGAAAAATAATGGAATGAATAATAAAATCTTGTGACTGCTCACAGCCTCGACACAGCTGGACCTGTGATTGGTCATTAATTAAAAACAACCACATGAGACCCATCAAAGATGCACCTGTTGGTAAATCATCTCCAGGCCACATTCCAAGCAATCAGATAATTATTGTTTACATCTCTTTTCTGAGGCTTCTCAGCTTCTCAGAAGAAAAATCCTAGAAAAGATATTTTTCAGAAAATATGTCCATGACATTCATTGTTCTTTGTCCATCTAAATGCCCTTTTCCAAAAATAAGAACAAAATTTTCACGTGGAGCAACTTTAGATTAATGAGCACACGGAAATGCTTTGAAATAATGACAAAAAATACTTTTGACTCAAGTCTCTTCATGAATTCTCCCAAATCCCATTTAGGACTGTCCTGAATCTTGCAAAAAGGATGAAGGTTAAATAGTTTTTCATCCCTGAGTTAGAGAGAGACAAGAAATGTATCTTCCAACAGAACCATATCAACGTGAGGGACAGCACCGTCTGTGGATGGGGTAAAAACTTTTCCATGTAACTTTTATTACTTCCTTTTGGCTTTCCATCCCTTTCCCATGGTGGGAACACCAATTTAATGTAGTAGTTTTGGTTTGGTAATTTGAGATTTCTCCAATTTTGAGATTTTTATGGCTAATGAGTGTGGTGTAATTACTAATGCACTCACTTCCTGCTGTGAGGTGGGATTAGGAGAAAGGCAAAGTAGCCTCAAAACTTTAAAAGGGTACAAAGAAAAGTAACTAAAAATAAAGAGTAATAAGAATCAGAACAAAACTTTCAGAACACTTCTCTGTATCATTTTTGCTGCTCACCAGACACAGCGCTGCCCGCTGGGATCCATGCCGGTGGAGGGCTCGTCCAGGAGCAGCGCGGAGGGGTTGCCCAGCAAGGACAGTGCCACACACAGCTGTGACACAGAGAAGGGACTCAGCCAAACCTCCTGGCACTGTGCCCCCACACAGCTGTGGACAGCACCTCCTCATTTATGGGAATTGTGCTTTATGAAATGAGGGTTTGGGGAAGGCTCATTTCCATCACGCCACCCAGCACGAGGCATTCCCAGGTAGCTCAGGGCACAGGTTGGTCCCTCCACTCAGAAAGGGGAGTTTTAATTAGTGTTTGAGCATTGCAGTGAGCCAAAACACACCTTTCTGCTTATCCCAGGAGGTAATTTTCTGACTTTTTTGTTTAAGTAGTCTTGAAGCTGCAGAGCGTTCACAATTCTGCGGGGGAAATGAAAAAAGAACATTTTTATAACTCCAAATCAATACTCTCATCAAGTGTCCCCAAAATGACAAGAAAAAGGAGCTTTTCTCCCCTTGCTCTCGACTCCTGCTTGTTTTCATTAAACATTTATTGTGTTACTAAAATGCAGTGACTATTTGAAGCAGAGTGCACTAAAGAAGCCACAAGCTCTTTTCTAAACCCATCACCAGTGTCAACAGCATTTCAAATCCATTCCCCTTGCCAGTGTCAGCTCAGCACCCTTTCTTGTGGTGCCAAACTCTAACCTCAGAGATTTCAGAAAAGCTGCCTAAAGATAACATTCTTAAGAGGGCATTAGTGATAAATTTATCCCCACCAAACATACTTAGGAAAATTGGAGTTTTTCTAAACCCTCTCACTAAATCACAGCACAAAAGCACTTTTGCAGCTGAGTTTCCTGATTTCTTTCCAGGTTTCCTCAGTGAATTTTGACTCTCTGGTCCTCTCCCCATGACTGAGGGGTGGAACTTGGACCATCCCAACCCTCCATGTGTGAAAATTGCGTATTTCATGATTGGCTTTTTGCAAATATTAAAATGAATATGTTATGTGTTATGTTAGAAAGTTATGCTGTAGTAGTGTGTTAAATATAGTTTAGGTTATAACATAATGTAAAAATAGAAACTATGTATGTGAGATATTTTTTTAAGAAAGGAATGAGGGACTTGCACCAGATAGCAGCCACAGGACACCTAAATCTTTTAGAGAAAAAGAATTTATTGCTCTCTTATCAGAAGAAACGAACTTCTTCCCACGTCATTCAGCCATGAAGATGCTGTCACGGTTCAGAGGAAGAAGCTGACACTGACCAGACAGAATCCTGTGTTTGAGTGAAATTTATGCATCATGTATGAGGTGTATGAATATGCAACAGGCTGTTGTTTTTAAGGGTTAATCCTCTGTTAACGTGTGTACTTTTTTGGGCTTATTTTGCCCAGAAAAGGTACCCAGTAACTCTGTTCTATTGTCTCATATTGTCCTAACCCAAATTATTATTACTCTAATTATAATATTATTTTTATAACCATTTTATTACTATTAAACTTTTACTATTTTGAAAACAAGTGATGTTTTTCACATGTGTACCTGTGCACAGCAGCAGCCGCCTCTCATATTGTCCTAACTATTGTCTATTGTCTCATATTGTCCTAACCCAAATAATTATTACTCTAATTATATTATTATTTTTATAACCATTTTATTACTATTAAACTTTTACCATTTTGAAAACGAGTGGTGTTTTTCACATGTGTACCTGTGCACAGCAGCAGCCACCTCTCATATTGTCCTAACTATTGTCTATTGTCTCATATTGTCCTAACCCAAATAATTATTACTCTAATTATATTATTATTTTTATAACCATTTTATTACTATTAAACTTTTACAATTTTGAAAACGAGTGGTGTTTTTCACACGTGTACCTGTGCACAGCAGCAGCCGCGTCCTCCTGGCGCAGCCCCTTGACGGCCGCGTAGATCCTGAGGTGCTGCAGCGGGGTGAGCTCCAGCCAGAGGGGCTTCTCCTGGGGGCAGTACCCCAGGAACGCAGGAGCCTGCTCCAGGGAGCCTCCTCCATCTCCCCTCTTCATCAGCACCTGCACAACCAGGCTGGGCACTGTCCTCTCGCACAGCCTCGCCCAGCACAGGGGCTGTGGTGGGGATTTTCAGGAGCAGGGTGGGACTGCTGGGATCTGCTCCTTGAGCTTTTGTCAGCCTCAGTGCGTGGTTGGAAGAGTGCAACAGCTCACGTACAGCCAGCAACAGCCAAAGATTTCTGTTACAGAGCATTTTAAAAGCTTTCTGGCCAACAGCACATTGCTAAAGCTTGCAGACAGTTGTTCTAGGCAGTCACTGGCAATTGGAAGATGACAACAGCTCACGTACAGACAGCAGCAGCCAAGGATTTCTTTGTTACAGAGCATTTTAAAAACTTTCTGGCCAACAGCACATTGCTAAAGCTTACAGACAGTTGTTCTAGGAAAAAAGCACATTAAAGTACACTAAAACAACATTAAAGTACACCTGCTTCACACAATGCTGGCTTGTCTGCTCTCTATTAACAGCACACAATATTCCAATACTCAGCTTAAAACCTTCTACTATAAACCTTAAAACCTTCTACCTTTATACTCTAAAAACCCCAATTCACATGCTAGGCATATTTTATTTTTCTGCAGTCTTAAGTTCTATCTTAGCCAAGCCTAAAACTCAAACCATTGTTTCATAGCCTTGCTTGCTGTACTATTGTAACTTTTCTACTTTCAGACTCTGCAGCTGCAGCCGGCTCTGAGTTCTCTGCTCTCTGCTGCCACAGCTTTCTGAAAGTCTTCTTACCTTTACTACTTTTCCCACCCAAGGGGTGGTTTAAGGGAGATTATGGGGTTTTGGTGAGGAAACCCACAGGGAGGGAGTGATTTAATACTAAATATGAATATGAATATGAATATGAATATAAATATAAATATAAATATAAATATAAATATAAATATAAATATAAATATAAATATAAATATAAATATAAATATAAATATAAATATAAATATAGCAGTTAGGGCAGATGCAGCAGCTTATCAAAATTAGAAGTAGCTCACCATCATCTTATTGATACATTATTTAATTTAATAGCATGATGGACTCAATTAAAACCCTGATCACCAATAACGCTCTGACAAAAATTGCAGCCTTGATAAAAATGACAGCTTAGCCTAGGTGCAAGGTTTGGATTTTTGCCATGGGCCCATCCCTTGTGAATCCTACCTGCCCAGCAGTCAGGGCTGTCTCTCCAGTGATCATTTTGATAGTTGTGCTTTTCCCAGCTCCATTGGGTCCCAGAAGTCCTAACACTTCTCCTGCAACCGATGCACAGAATTTCTAAGGGCTATTCCCCATTCAAGAAATATATCATAAATATATCATAAACATACAAGAAATATATCAATATATACAGTCCCACAAAAGAAAAAATAGAAAAGGAAGCATGCTAATATCAAAGATCATATAAAATGAATGTTTTTATTGTATAAAATATACACTCAGAGAGCCCATAAGATTTCAACTTAAAACTGATGCTGTGAATTGCTCCCAGGAGCCACTGCTAAAGTGGTCCCCTCTCCCCAGCATCTTTATTTTATCTTTATTTTAGATAATGGACAGTCAAAGGCCATTAACAGGATGCACCATTAACACACCAAACCCAGAAGGTGCTTTAACAACAGGACAAATAGATTTGACCTTTCTGTCCTTGCTCAGGTAACTGAGAATTAACTCTGGGTCCAACACAGGTCTGGCAGGACAGTCCCAGTTCTCACCTTTTTTAACACAGAAAGAAAGGTTTTTGGTGGCTGTTTTCTTCTTCTTCTTAAAAAGTGAGCCAGTTTGCTTTATTTTATATTCCTTGCACAGATTGCTGACTATAATGACTGATTTCTGAAAGTGAGGAGGAAGGAACAAGATTAATTTATTATCTTGGCTATCATCAATCCTTCAGTGATTTTTTCCTTTAAAAAAGGCAGAAAACTTCTGAAGATCTTTGTTTTATAGTTTATCACAAATATGAGGTGCAACAGGACATTTTATTATCCAGGTTCCTTTAAAGAGCTTTCTTCTCCTGAGGGAACCCACCCTTTTGGAATTTTGATTTTCCCAGTGAGAACAACACAGCCAGAGCCCTGCCCTGCACAGGTTTGTGATTTACCTGGTAGAAAATCAAACAAAACAAGAAGGACAACACTCAGGGGTACCTCCTCCTGACTGGGAGCCACCAGAGCATTCCTCACTGCTTCCCTTTCAGCTCTGACATCTTCATCTTCCTCCTCGAGCTCCTTGGGGTGCTGCTGGCTGCTTTCTTTTCTTGGAGAAATCCTGAAAAGCCACCAGGTTCAGCTTAGGATTTTGTTCTTTACCTCTGTTCTCCACCAGTGCGTTTTGGATAAACCAAAGAGGGGAATTTCCCTGGGATTGAATTTATACAATATTATAATGATTACTATTAAAATCATCATCATTATTGTTATTGTTGGGGATGGTGATGATAATGATGACATTTATAATCTTTGGTTTTTACCAAAAAAACAAGATGGTACATCCGACAGCACAGGCAACATCCTGTGGAGTCAATACATAACTTAAAATACTGTTTTATATTATTTTTATATTATTTTTTATATATTATATATTATGTTGTTTTATATTATCACATCACTGCAGTATTTAAGGGGCTATTGAAGTCATCAAAAGATCACCAGTATTAAAAAATATATTTAAAAATAGGGACACAAATGCAATGTTTTCAAGAAGGAGCAGTGGGCTGGGAGTTCAGATCTCATACGTGCATGTGTGTTTATACAAACCTAAATATGGGGTCCCTTCTCAGCACTGCTTTTCCATATTTTAACTCCAAAAAGCGAAGAAGAAGAATGAACAGCACAGAATGGATGTAAGGCTGAAAAACAGAGGTTGCCACATTAACAGCCTTGCCTTTCCTCCCACCACAGCTGGCGCTGAGATGGTGGCAGTGCTATAAAATATGTGGGGAAAACAGAATATGTGAAAATGGCCCATTAACACTGAAACTCTGGGTAATCAACACTGCAGAAAGCACTAAGGGCAGAAAAACCCCAATTCATAAAATAACAGGACAGCATGAGGTGATCTGGGCTTATTTCATTTTGCGTTCCCCAGTTCAAAGGTGTGAAATTATTCTAGCACAGCGGGTAAAATGTCATCCAGACCCACCCAGAACCTCCTCCTGCTTCCTCATAACTGAGGAGGGGCTTTAGGATATGGTATTTCCTCATGGCAGGAAGGAATGATGAATCTGGCTCCATGTTCTCAGAAGGCTAATCTGTTATTTTATGATACTATATTACATTAAAGAATGCTATACTAAACTAAAGAATACAGAAAGGATAATTTCAGAATGCTAAAAAGATAATAATGAAAACTCGTGACTCTCTCCAGAGCCCTGACACAGCTTGGCCCTGATTGGCCAAAGAGTGAAAACAACTCACAGCAGAATCCAATGGAACAATCACCTGTGGGTAAACAATCTCCAAACACATTCCACATGAGCACAACACAGGAGAAGCAAATGAGATAAGAATTGTTTTCCTTTTCCTCTGAGGCTTCTCAGCTTCCCAGGAGAAAAATCCTGGGCAAAGGGATTTTTCCAGAGAATGTGAATGTGACATTAGGAGACCCACATTCCTAAATAAAAGCAATGTTAAATGTTTTCTTACTGCAAAGATAGCAATCAGTACATGACTGCCTGAAGCCCAACTAAATGGCTCAGAGTCCCACAGCATCTGTAAGAATAAAAAAGAATACTCAGTGAAGAAGTGTAATTCTTTAGTTTCATTCTGTTTAATGCAGTAACATTCAGAAATGCTTTGAAAATCTGCTAAACTCCTGACTTCCCCCAGATGAAGAGATACAGATGTTTGGCTTTGGGAACCCTGGTCCTACACCAGAACATGTCACAGCTCTCAGTACATAGAGCAGATTCTCCTTCCAGATGTTCTGTCCCAGGAAAACATTTCTGCTTTGGGTCCCAGTGGAGAGGAGGTGAGTGGGACAGGACAGAGGAGACTTCACCCCTCAGTAATTTATCATTTATCAGCAGTGTTGTGCATAGCTGGGGGTTTTGTTAAATTCTCAGCTGACTTTCCACCACCCCCGTCAACTGACATGGAGTAAAGCCCCTTGTGAGTATTCTAAATTTTAACTCGGGGGTTTTTTTCCATGCAAAGACAGATCCGTGGCTTCAGATTTTCTCTTAGGATTGGTCAAGCCAAGCTGATTGACTTTGTGCTTGCTCCATCCTTGGCATTGTCCAAGGCCAGCTTAGATGTGGCTTGGAGCAACCTGGTCTAATGGAAGGTGTCCCCTGACATGGCACGGAGTGGAAGGAGATGAGCTCTAAGGTCCCTTCCAAACCAAACCATTCCATGATTCCATTCTATGACTCTGCATGGAAGGAATTAAGAGTTTTACCTAATCCACAGTCACAGCTGCACAAGAAATCACCCCCAGCCCTAATGAGTGGCTGGAAAATGAGATCTGAGCTGAAAGAGTCGTTTAACTACGCGCTCTGGAAAATCCCACTCAGGATCAGCCTTCCCAGCCTGCAGTGTGTGGTTACTCCCAGATTTTGGGGCAGTTGCCCCCAGATTTTGGTGCAGTTATCCTCAGATTTTGGTGCAATTACTGTCAGAGTTTGGGGCAGTTATCCCCAGACTTTGGGGCAGTTACCACCAGACTTTGGGGCATTTACCATCAGATTTTGCTGCAGTTACCCCCAGGTTTGGGTGCAGTTACTGCCAGACTTTGGTGCAGTTACCCCAAGATTTTTGTGCAGTTACTGCCAGACTTTGGGGCAGTTACCCCCAGACATTGGTCATGAGGACCCAGGACTGTGTTTCAGGCCTCTCCTTGCCCAAAAGCACCACTCACATGGGAGTCACTCCCAAAATCGAGGGCAAAACACATCAGGGGGTACACAGGAACCAAGAGGGACAGAACGTAGAGGGAGACGGGGTGGCCCAGGCTGTCGATGATGGTGCTGATGATAACAGAAATAAACCACACCTGAAAATAAAACAAGAGGGCGACTCAGCTGATGGGAAGGGTTAAACTGCTCCTTAAAACTGTGTGGGTCTAGCTCTGCTACTCCCTGTTGAATTTATAGAAATGGATAAAAAATTGGGGAAGATGAGACACAGAGAGGGCTCAGGAGATTCTCAGCTGTCTCAGTCTGAGGGCTGGCTGCTGCTTTGGGCCAGCTGGGGAGACTTCTTCCCAGGGACAGGGCTGCTCCAGACAGACAAGTCAAACATGGGATCCCATCCTGTTCATTCCCATCCAAATCCAGGCAATAATCCCCCTCCTTCCAGGTCAGGCTAGCCTGGTGGGTCCTGTCCCAAAACTTTACATCCCTTGGATGTGGGATGTCAAGCAGAGTGATAAATCCACTTTTTGTCTCCATTCCTGCACCAGTTCAGGTTGGATCCAGGTATTCCCCCATGTAACAGCAGGATTGTGGCAGCAGAACATGGTGACACAAATTTAATACAGAATTGGCTGCTATGAATCATACCCAGGTTTTTGCTCCTCATCTCTGCTTGGTGTTTTGACATCTAGCTCATCCTCAAGATCTCAGCATGTCTGCAATCCCTGCAGTGCATTATCCAGCCATGTGCTCACCATTATCAGGATGAATGACCAAAGATCAGAGCTCCATCCTTTGCGGAAGTTGAAGGAGATCAGATAGATTAAGAGAACGAGGGAAATTCCATGACCCAACATCCCCGTGACCTAAAGGGAAAAAAAGGCTTTTGTTGGAGAAAATGGAGTGAGGTAAACCACCAGAAACCCATCTATAGCAACAGGGAGCAGTGGAAATGATCACAGAGTAAGATCAGGGCATTTAGAAATTACCACAGTTTTACTCTGAGGTGTAAAGAATACATTAAGGCAAGATTTATTGCCTTTTATTTCCAGCTGGAGAAACCCAAAGGATAGGAGGTGAAACAAGAAGGTCAGTAAGAGGACCAAGAGTGTTCTAGCACCATCTGCACCCAGAGTGTCTCAGCTGCCCCCACACAAAACATTTCCCCTCAATCCCTTCCAAGTAAAGCACCAAGGACCAGAATGGCATGTACCAGCACGAAGGTGATGCTGGCACTGCCAGAAATCTTGTTGCTCACGGCAAACGGGAGCCCAAACATGGAGAAGAGCAGGATGCAGCAGAGTGGGATGTCCACCAGTGCCTGGCCACACCAGTAGGCCGAGGGAAAGAGCCCCGAGATCCTCAGCTGGGCACGAGCTCCCACCTGGGAAGGCACAATTTTAAAGGGTAGTTTATTGCCCATGCATGGTTGGCCAACTGCACCCATGGGAATGGCCCCAGGAAATGAACAGGGAATAAAATCTGTCACTGTTGTGATTCTGGGGTAAAATTCAACCCCCTTTTGTCTTTCAATATTTGGTGCTGGCTGCAAAACTTCTCATGGGTCAAAACACCCCAAGCTGCCAATCACAGGGCTGGGCTCAGTTACCTCAGAGGTGTTTTCCAATGTAAATGATTCCATGGTTCTGCACTCAAACATCCTTCTGGCAGTGCAGTTGTGATCCCTTCTGCCCACCCCAAACCTGCCCCATCCCAAGGAATTTACCTTGCAATCCTGCGCGTAGCCCATGGCAAAGTGAGGAGGAAAACCAGGGAATAACAGCAGCGTATAAACGAAGTACGCGGACATAACATAATCCCAGTATTTTGGATTGTTCATCTGAAAAGGGAAGAACAAAGCATCCGTGGAAAATGCCTACAATTCATTTTACCATTCATTTTACTGCATTTCTCATGGACTACATACAGGGCAGTATGAACAAAAAGAGGGATTTGAAACCAAATTTGGGAAGGTTTTCCCAAAGCAGAGCCATGCAAAGTGCTTGCTGGTGAGGACAGATGGGTGGTGCAGGACACACTCCTCCATCCCAGACTTGTGGGGAGCTCTCTCTTCCACCAGCTGACAGGCCAAAGCTTGAACAACGTGCTGGAGAGAATAAAGAACCGCCTGGAGAAACCCTCCCAGCCACCCTCTCCACCCAGCAGCCCTTGAGACCCACATGGGAAAAATCTGATTTTCCTGAAGGCAAACGTGGTGGTTCCAGAGGCACCGTGAAGGAAGGTGGATTTACATGTGATAAAATCTGATTAATTAGTGAGACTTTAAATGGTTTTCTGACAGTTTCTGGCTTCACTTACAGAGAAGAAGGGGTGGCTCCAGACCTGGATGTGCCTGGTGGAGTTGAGGGACCTCAGCAGGGCGTTGCTGATGACGTTCACCAGCACTGGGAAGCAGTTGACAGCCTCCAAGTGGCACAGCACGGTGAACCTGTAGCTCTTCAAAGAGCAGGAAAACAAGGTAAGAACTCCTGGCTTTTCTCATCTGCAGGGAAGCGGTAGAAAAGGAGCACACCAGGAAAATCCAGCCCTGGAACAGCTTTGCTTATGCCTTGTTTGCTAAAAAAAAATATTACTAGGTATTGGAATTCTGTATTGCTGTGCTAAAAATTTATATTTTGTGGTGGAGGGTCAGGGAGATAAGGGCTCCTCTAGCGTGGACTTTACTGATCAAAACATTTCCTAATTTTTGTAAGTAGTAAATTTTTGTAAATAGTCAACAGGGCCATCCCACAGGGAGAGCTGATGGAGGTACCTTGCTTAATTATTCAATTGTTGTGAGGAGACTGGAGGGAGAGGGGAAAAATCCTCACCTGATCTTCACGGAACAATCGTAGAGCGCCGTTGTGTTCTAGCTCCTCTGTGATATTTTCCTCCTTTGCTATTTCCACTGTAATATCCTGGCTCTGGAGCAGATGGACTAAGTCATCAATGTCTGTGCCTGATGTGAGGACCAAAAACAGAGGAATTATAACACTGGAAAACAAAAGAGTCTTTGGCGATTTTATTTTTATTTTAATTTTAATTTTAATTTTTTTTTTTTTTTAATTTTTATTTTAATTTTAATTTTTATTTTAATTTTTATTTTTATTTTTATTTTTATTTTTATTTTTATTTTTATTTTTATTTTTATTTTTATTTTTATTTTTATTTTTTATTTTTCTTTATTTTTTCAATTTTTATTTTAAATCCATTACCACCAAACAAAACCAGAAGAAATCTAATAACCGTGGGGATCAGCCAGCACATGTGTGCTGGATCATTGCACGTTAGTTTTTGGGAAGTTAATGGATTTCAGACTGAATTTTTGCATAGCCTCTCCTGAAGTGCTACAAAATGAATTTTTTGCACTTTTGGACCTGTCTGATGAAGATACTAGTGTCATTCTCTGGCTGAATAATATGAAATATCATCCACTCATGGGAATGTTGAAGGTGAAACTCTGGAAGCAGCCCATTAACTTGACTCAGCATGAGTGAGCCTGGGGTGTGGTGCCTGCTTTGAGGACCCCACACTCTGAAATTGCTTGGATAGAGACCTGGATTTGTGGCAGGGAGAAAACCTTATCTCCGTTTTGCACATCTCCCATCAGGGTCTCACCAGCTGCTGAAGCCACAATAGGTTTCCCCCACAACCCTCTAAAGACAATCCCTCCTCCCTTGTTAAAGCCTTCATCCCCTCCTTGCATCCTCCTCATCCACACCATCTGCTCTGTCCTGCGCTTTCCTTTGGAGCAGCAAGAACCCAGAGCAGGGGAGGATGAGGAGAAGCCTCTCCCCTCACCTGTGTGGTTGTAGAGCAGGAGGGTGGTGGTCTCCAGGTGGGATTTCCTCCCCAGGGGCAGGAAGTAGCGGGCAGGAGAGAGCTGCCAGGCACTCACACTCTGCCAGCCTCCCAGCACGCACAGCTGCACCACCAGAGGAAGCAGAAAAACCACATAGAGCAGCAAACTGCGTGAAGAAAGAGATGAATAAACAGTCTGAAAAGAGATATTCAGCAGAAATGCCTCCAGAATGCATTTGTGTGCTGGAAGTGGTGGATGATATTCAGATTACCCAAAGCTCTGTTGAAAACTTTTGCCAATTTTCATAGAATCGTGGAATATTCTGACTTGGAAGGGACCCACAATGATCGAGCTCATGGCCTGGACATTCCAAAAATCCCACCCTGTGCACCCCTGGGAGTGGTGTCCAAACTCTCCTGGAGCTCTGGCAGCCTCGGGGCCGCGACCATTCCCTGGGGAGCCTGGGCAGTGCCCTTGGGGGAAGAACCTTTCCCAAAATCCAACCTAACCCTCCCCTGACACAGCTCCAGCCATTCCCTCAGGCCTTGTCACCAGAGAAAATTTTATTTCCAGAAGTCTCAAACCTTGATCATCCACCAAATGATTCAAAATGTAGCAGGGAGAGAACCTCAGATCCAGACTGCTGAGGCCCTGCTCAACTTTTTAGGGCCATGAAATGCCTTTCAGACTTCCTTTAGATACAAGTTTCTCATAAATCAGCATCTTCCTTTAGTTCTTTGTACCCTACCAGGAACTCCAGCTTGAACACCAGCAGGGCCAAATGAGTTCAAACAATGGCAACATGAGAGAATTAAAAAAAAAAAAAAAAAAAAGAAAAAAAGAAAAAAGCAGAGGAAGACTGAAAGCACTCTCTGTACACACTGACTTATTTTAAAACTTCCTCCATTTGACATATAAGTATTTCTAAATGATTCTTTTATTTCGAGAGAAAATGGGTTTCTCTTGCATAAATTATTCAACATAGAAATGAAAATGCACAAAAGGGAGATTTTGTGTTACTGGCACTGGAAAGCAAAAAACTTTCCCCTCCTCTGAGTGCAGATGACCGAGATCCTTCCTAGCCAAGACCTCATACCAATTAATCCAAACTCATGGAAACAGGGGTGTGGAAGTTGTCCCCCCTGGTGTGACCTTGTCCAATTCCAGACCTCCAGGAGATAACCCTGTAGCAATGGATTTGAACAGCTTGGGCTGCAGTGTGCTCCAGCCAAACCACTTTCAGTTGTTCTTGTCAGAGCCCTCTGGAATTCATCAAGGTTACTGGGACATAAATTGTGCTAAATTAAGAAAGAAGAGGCTGAGAAACAAAATGCCGAGACCGCAAGAACTAGATAAAGGCTGTGAAAAAAGTGAAAGTCAGGGAAGCACTGGACTGTAACCAACCACACATCCTGAAAAGTGCAGAGCATGAGGACAAGATAGAGGCACCAATCAAGAAATGTGTGATTAGCGTGCAGTAGGGTTAGAATGTATAAACAGAGCATAATGTAAACAATAAAGTGGCTTCTGCTCAATCACATTGGTTAATTGTCCAGGAGTCCTGCTGTCCTGCAGAACCCCCTCGGGACTTACATGGACCGCAGGTTCTTCACCGAGCTCTTGAGCTTCAAGAAGTGCGCCCGTGCCATGGCAGAGACCTGCTGCCTCCAGAGGGCCAGGCCCTGCACTGATGCCATCCCGGTGTCCGAGAGCAGCAGGGAGCCTGGCCCGGCCTCCTCAGGACATCCTGGGGCTGCTTCTCCCCACTCCTCCCCAGGGACGTGCTCATCTGCAGAGAGTTTCCACATGCACATTTATGTCCAAGATCACAGAATGCAGGGTGTCCCCGATGTGGGGAGTGATTGGCACCTGACTCCATTGATTCAGAATGCTGAACAATTGCTTTATTAAACTATTGTCCTGGATTGTCAAGCAATTTGTATTCTATTTGCCCAATGTATGGCAGTTGTTTTCTATTCAGTGGGCAGTTTTCCTTATCTCTTCCACACCCACTCCTCCCTCTGGGGAGACATCTGCTGATAACAGCTATTGAATGTCTCTGCATGGCTGATAAGAACTGCAGCATCCCATTGGGAGATGTGAGCCCAGAGGGAGGAGCCAAGCATTCCTACCTGGATAGAATCTGGAGATTCTGGAACACCAGCCGAGCATTCCTACCTGGATAGAATCTGGAGATTCTGGAACACCAGCCAAGCATTCCTACCCGGACAGAATCTGGAGATTCTGGAACACCAGCCAAGCATTCCTACCTGGATATAATCTGAGATTCTGGAACACCAGCCAAGCATTCCTACCTGGATAGAATCTGGAGATTCTGGAACACCAGCCAAGCATTCCTACCTGGATAGAATCTGAGTTTCTGGAACACCAGCATGGCTTCTCCACTGGATTTCCCAGAGGAACAGCAGCTGCCTCTTCCCCTGGATCTTCAGAGGATGACTCCACCCTTCTCCAGGATCCCTGCTCCAGCAGAACCACCCCTGACATTGCAGGAGCTCTGCAGCCACAATTCCAATGGGACTGCTGCCAACACCCTGACCCACAGGGTGTCAGGTTGGGTTCTGACTCTGTCAGTGTTGTTTTGTTTTACTGCATTGTTCATTTTATCTTTTTATTTTCTTCCCTATTAAAGAACTGTTATTCCTGCTCCTATATTTTTTTGCCTGAGAGCCCTTAAATTAAAATTTATAGCAATTTGGAGGGAGGGGGTTTACGTTTTCCATTTCAGGGGAGGCTCCTGTCTTCCTTAGCAGACACCTGCCTTTTGAAACCAAGACAATACTATACTGTAATAAAGAGATACTATACTACAAAGAACACTAAAGAAAAACCCGTGACTGTCTGAGACAGCCAGGACACAGCTTTGAGTGATTGGCCAAGGAAACAAAACAATCCTCAGCAGAATCCAGTTGACAAATCCCTCAGGAAAACAATCTTCCTAACACAATCCACATGTGCAAAGACAACAGGAACAGAGAATAAAGATAAGAATTGTTTTCTCTTTCTCTGAGGTTCCTCGCTGCCATTCCCAGGAAATATCCTTGGGAAGTTGTGCCTGCCTGTTCTCTATGAAGAGAGCTGCAGCTACATAAGACCAGCTTCTAGGTTGGGATTCATGAAAGTATAAGAGGCACCTTTGGAGGTTTCTGCAGAGGAGCTGATCTTTGGCTGTGGGTTGTAAATTGTACCTTTTTGATTGTCCATGGCTTCTCCCTCCAGCCTCAGGAACACGTCCTCCAGGGTCGTCATGCTGACTCCATAGTTGACAATTCCCTGCTCAGAGCAGCTGTCAAGGCCTCTGAACAGATCTGGAGGGAAGAGATAGAATAAAGGTGTTAGCACAGATATCCAGACCACTCTGGCTCAGCTGAGCCAACCTGACTGGAGCATCTCCAGTGACAGAGAACTGCCAGGACACAAAGGTGTGGAGGAAAACAAAACTGCCAGAGCCATCCTCATGGAAGGTGTTCTTCTGCTTAGCACCAACATTTCAAACTGTTTTCACCCTCTGTGGGATGGCCAGGCTTAAGTGATGGGCACAGTGGGTGAGAAATGGGCATGGAGCACCACAGGTTGTGTGGGGTTTTCTCTGATCTCTGTCTTTTCATTTAACAGAAAGAGAACTGAACTCTCAGTAACACACGTGGCCCAGTTTAGCCTGCAGGGTTTGTCACTGCAAACAGTAGAAAAGCATTTGTTGCACAGTTTGACCTTAAATGTATGATAAAACTGTGGGGAAAACCCAAACTGCGATGGTTTTGAAGTCCTGATGTGACTCCTGTAAAAATATCTCCCTTTGCATTTCTCCTTCCACACATTTGTCTTTTTTTTTCTCTGTATGAACAATCCTCAATTATTTTCATATACATTACCTGGGAATTTATTAATGTTTTCTAAAGGCAGTTTATATCTCAGTTCATACTGGCTGTGTCCTGAGAATGTGGCATTGGGGATGTACCCTTTCACCAGAGATGTCAGATTCTCCAGGTCACAAGACTCACTGACATGGATCCTGTTGTGTGGAAAAAACCACAGACACTTAGGTTTGGAATACAAACAACCCAAACCCACCCAGACAAACAACATCCACCATTTTATGGATGCATAAAATGGAAAGTCCAGAATTCTTCATTCATTCCCTGCTCTGGATTAATTAACCCTAACCCTAAATCTTACTGCTGTTTCAGTTAATGGAGCTGGATTTTAATGCAGGCAATTTGTTTGTTTTGATGACATCTGCTCTAAGGTTTCATGAATTCTGGTGTCCCCTTGTATTTGCATGTTGCCAGGTATTGTTGGGGCTTAAGGATATACCTTAAATGATAGCAAATCCCCCATTTCTTCTTCAGGAACAGAGAAGAGCCAACACACTTCAGCCTCCCATGTGAGATAAAAGCCTTGCGGTCTGGAGAAAGGAAAAGCCAAAGGAATTTCTAGTGCAGAGCAGCTGCTGCCATCTTTTGGGGCTTTGCACTGCTGGATTATCTGTATTATTGTGTTTTTATGCTTTATAATGGTTTTGTCTTTGTATCCCCTTATTTTCCTCAAATGGGGGAAATTTTCCCCAGATTGTATCCCCTCCCTTTACCTGTGTAATCATCCCCAAATCCCCGCCCTGGATCTCTGTCAGCCACTCAGCATCCCATCCTCTCCATCCAGAACTTCTGGTCTAGGACGTTGAGTGATTAGCCAGAAGCTAGGGGTCAGCCCCCCAAGTGTTACCCCATATGCTGTCCTAAATGTCCATTCCCCCAGTCTCCATCCCTTAAGTTTCCTTATTGGTCAGTAAATGTTATCTACCTTCAGTTTCCACCTCCCTTTAAACGTAACCTTGGCACCTCTCCCAGGGCTCTCACCAGCAAGCCCCTTGGGGTTTGTAAATGCTCCCCAGAGCTCCTGAAATTACACCTTGGATTAACCCCTGCTAAGAGTTGACCCCTTCATCTTCTGCCGTTGTTCCAGTGTTTCCTCTGCTGCAGGAGATCAGCCTGGCTGTCCTCCATACCCCTGGGGATGGGGATCAGCCTGGCTGCCTTCAATACCCCTGGGTTTTCTGTTGTAGAGTGTTTTTATGCTTTATAATGGTTTTGTCTTCGTATCCCCTTATTTTCCCCAAATGGTTTGCCTCAGATCGTGTCCCCTCCCTCTACCTGTGTAATCCCTCTCCTTTGCTGGGATCATCCTAAATCCAGGCTGATGGGGATCAGCCTGGCTGCCTCCTGTACCCCCAGGGTATGGGAGAGTGCCCCCTCTCTCCTGTGCCCTGTCTTGGGGCTGCTGGTGTTCCCTCAGTTATGCCCCAGGGGTGCCCCAGCAGAGCTCACCTGCCAGGATGTCAGCCTCGTCCATGAAGTGGGTGCTGAACAGGATCACCCTCCCCGCCCGCTGCTCCCGCAGGAGGCTCCACACGCGGTGCCTGGAGAGGGGATCCAGCCCTGCCGTGGGCTCGTCCAGGAACAGAACCTGCAGGGAGGATGGGATCAGAATTCCCCGTTGCCGGAGTGGTGGCGTGGCTTTGGGGTTTTGCGGAAACCAAGGGCACTGGGAATATTTCTGTGTCTGCCCTGGGGTGCCCTGACCCCCAGGGAAGCTCTGAATTTGACCCTCATCCATGGAGAAAGTTTCCCAGACTTCAAGATAGACGGGAACCCACAAAGGTGTGGAATAGATTATAGAGAGCAGTGTAGGTGCATCACTTGGTGAGAAATTGAGGTTTTGGGATTTTTAGTGTGCTGTGGATGGCAGCAAGATGGAGGGCACAGGCTGTCATCCTGGGTTTCTTCTTCACACTTCCTCTTCCTCCTTCTTCATGGGTTTGGGGGGCATTTTGTAATTGGGTGGAAAAGTCCCCATTGCAGGTTTTTGGGGATCAGTTATTGGGTTAACAGGGAAATAATCTAGGTGTCAGTTCTTAATTGGATAGTTTAGCATTAAAAGACCTTGTACCAAGAGGGTGTTGGCCATTTTTGAGGTGCTTTTCTAGCGCGTCGAGTCTGGTGCGGACAGGGTGCAAAACTCTAGGTAACATAACAATAAACAAGAAACTGAAGACCGAAAAGATCCAATGCATCTCTCTTTCCTGACACAAGACTGCTCCAGGAGGGTCTCCCGCGAAAGGGGAGCCCCAGAGAGGGCCAAACCTGAGTCCCAGAAGTCGGGAAATTGGCCACAGGTACCCCGACAGAGTTTGGGGTTCTGAAGGCAAGAGACTCTGGGCATCTTTCAGACAAGGGGGCTGTGAGAGCTCAGGGAACTCTGTCTGCTTCAAAACTTGGCTGGCAAGGTGAGTTATGAATTTAAAAAACAAAAGAAATTATGAAATTTATTCATTCTAATTATAAGCACTTTAAAGAAGTCAGAAATCCTAGAGCCAAATTCATGCCCAAGGTTTTAATTATGCTGGACCTGAGTATTTCCTACATCACAGATCCATGCCTGCTGCTTTACCTGGGGGTTTCCAAGCATGGCTATTCCAATGGATAACTTCCTTTTCTGTCCACCACTCAGTTTTTCAGCCGGAGTGTCTTGAATGTTGCTGATATCCAGCAGTTCCAGAATTTTTTGCACCTAGAACAGCACAAGGATGTCCATTCTCAGCAGCCATTGTCCTTCCATCCTTTATTAGGGGAGATTTAGATTTAAATTAGCCATCAGAAGGAAATTATTCTCTGTGAGGGTGGGGAGGGTGCCCAGAGAAGCTGTGGCTGCCCCTGGATCCCTGGAAGCATCCAAGGCCAGGCTGGATGGGCTTGGAGCTTCAATTTTCAGAAGATCCAGGTGGAATCTTTGACCTTCCCAGTGCAAAAGGAGTCTCTGTGGAGTGGTGGGGAACACACTCACCTCTTGCTCCACCTCTTTGGACTTGATGCCTTTGATTTCTGCAAAGGTCTTCAGGTTTTCTTTCACCGTCAGGACCTCAAACTGCGTGTTGAACTGCGGGCAAATCCCAACCATCCCCCTGATCTCCTCCCGGTCTCCCATTTCAGAGAGTTTGTAGTTGTATATGGTGGCAGAGCCTGTTCATGGGGATAAATGGTGACCTGGGTTGGAAAGGCAAAATGTGGCTGGGGGTAGCAATATTCTGGCAATATTCTATTGACATCTGTTAGAGGTGGGGCAGTTCTCTGCTGTTCATTGGGCAGTTTTTTCTTTACCTCTTCTCAACCAATCCTCCCTCCAGAAGATCTCTTCTGCTCATGGGCCATTAATTATTAATTGTCTTCTGTCCATGGCCAGTGAGTGTCCCTGCAGGGCTGATCCAATCCCAGCATCCCATGGGGAGATGCCCCGCCCAGGGGAGGAGCCAAGCATTCCTACCTGGATCCAATCTGAGCCTGGCACAGCACAGCAGCCTTTGCCCCCTGCATTGCCAGAGGAGCAGCTTTGTGCTGCCCTGCATGGCCAGAGGGAGCCCAGGCCCATCTGTAGCAGCCCTGGAGCTGCAGAGGAAAACTCCCCCCTTGTGCAGGATCCCTGCTGCAGCAGAGCCACAGCTGGCACTGCAGGAGGGCTGAGCCCCCGTGGGATGGGGCTGGGACACCTCCCTGACACACAGGGGGCAGGGCATGGTCTGACTCTGACAGTGTTGTTTTGTAATACTGCATTTGTATTTTTATATTTTCTTTTAATTTTAATTTGTTTTTCCTAATAGAGAACTGTTATTCCTACTCCCACATCTTTGCCCGAGAGATCCTTAATTTCAAATTTATAACAATTTGGAAGGAGGGGGTTTACATTTTCCATTTCAAGGGAGGCTCCTGCCTTCCTTAGGAGACACCTGGCTGTTCAAACCAAGACAGTGCGATGAGGGGGAATGAATTGATCTTTAGAGCTTTTGGATCAAGGCCACCCCACCCCAGCCTTGTCCTACCTTCTGAAGGCAAGCTGAGCCCACTGAGCACGTTCAGCAGCGTTGTCTTTCCAGCCCCACTGTGGCCCAGCAAGGCAGTGATCTGATCCTCATAAATGTTTAAAGACAGACCTAAAACAAAAATAATATTAAGTCTTGGGAGAAATGAGGTTTGTGTTGCCCTCCCTCACTGTCAAAGGTACAGAAGTAAAGAAGTTCAAGAATTAAGTGATAATAATTAGCCAAAAGACACTGAGGGCGGCAAAGCTCTGCAAACATTTAAAGGCATAAGGAGTTGGTCTGTATTTATCAGAAAAGACAGAAATAAAACAATTTTTAAAAAATAAAATATTTCTTCTCTTTAGTCTTATTAAAACCAGCAAATTAGTAAAAATTGAACAAAATAGTGATCAGTCACATCAATTAATATTTGACATAAATTTTCAAGCAATGCAAGCATTTTTTTTCATTGACTGTTTGCAGAAAGGTGTCTCCTTGTCTTTAGCAGGAATCAATCCCAAGCTTTCATACCTCTTAAAGCTTCTGTCTTCTTGTCCTTCTTCTTATAGACTTTTTTAATATTGTGGAGCCTAAAAGGAAGGTAAAGAGGTTGTTATTTGGGGATTTCTGTAAATGCTTTTCCATGCTCCCCTTTTACATTTTTATGGACCTTAGGTTACAATGACAGAAATGGCACGAAGAAAATAAGAAGTGCTGGGAAACAAAGCTGAGATTTAGAGGTTTGCCAGGCTCTGTGCACAGGTGTGAACATCCCAGTCTGGCACCAAAAATGGGGCACCAAGACTGGCAAAGACAGGGCCAAACCCATTGCAACACTTTCACAGTGGGTTACCCTCTTTATTCTCCCTTTTGTCCCTAAAGAACATTGAAAGTCCACAACAACAAAAAAACCCCAGTTATTTTTTAACATAAATTTACCTAAATCTCACTTTTAGAGACCAGTCTGAATTATCTTTTTATCTCTAATTTTTCTCTGTGAAACAAAATGTTTTGCAAGAGCCCCACGAACATGAAAACAGCCTCGAAAAGTCCAACCCAAGCTGATGGAAGGAGTGGGGAGCGCTAAAGCAGACACAAGCAAGCCCTTCTCTCTGAACCTGATGGCCTCTTTGCCCAGGAATTCGGGGGGCACAGGCTCCACATCGTCCCCCAGGAGCTCCTCAGGGTTTGCTGTGGCTCTGGGCACGTCCCTGCTGGAGCCTCTCCTGCTCCTCATCCAGTACGAGGCCTTCAGGAAGAACAAAGGAGGGGCTGGGATCCCATATTTGCCTGCCAGGAAAGCAGAAAGATGGCCTGACATCAGCCAAAGGCACAGCCAAGACACCATGCTAGGCTAAACTTTAAGGAGTTTCAAATAGCACAAAATTGGTGCTTTTTTCCAGTCAACCCCCTGCCAGGTTTGGAGCAGAAGTAGAGGAGACAAGAAGGGTGGCTCAAGGGAATTAGGTCATGAATTCAGTGGTTTTGTAATGAATTAAAGTATTGTCCTACACATTATTACACTATAATCTCATAATTAGAAAGAAAAAATATTACATTTAAAATGTTAAATATTTTGTTGTTATTGATTCTCTGAATCTGGCATGTGCCAGAAACAGAAAAATCACTCCATGACACCATAAATTTCTTTTAGCCTAAACCTTATTTTGGTTTAGTCCAAGAAAGGAGCAGCCCATCATTTCCTTGATATAGCCCATGCAATCCATGTAAATAAAAATAAATCATTCCCACCTGGCAGAATTTTGTCGAAATACAGAGCCAGCAGCATGTACAAGACTGAGTCAAACACCAGCAGCATGTAGGTTGAAAATAAAAAGTATGCTTCCTCCATAAGGTTGGAAAAGGAGAAACCTATTCCATATTTCTCTAAATCAAAAATCTGAAATAAAAGAGGAAGAAGAATAATTTCAGGCTGGAAAAATATGCAGATGCTACCAAACTATTGATGCAACTCTGTTTCTTGATCCAGAAATCATCTGCAGTACTGACCAACTGTTTTTATTTTCTCTCTAAAGGGGAGGTGGAATGAATTAACTCCACGCAGAGATCTTCATGCTTTTATCCAGAATTTTTCATAACAATCCAGAAACAGAAGAAAATATCAGAGTTTTAGAGGAGATCAATTAAAAAAACCTGATATGGGCACTCTTGATGTGATAGAGTCACGACAAAAGTGTTATAATTTACATAACGATTGATTTAACCATATGGCAAATTAACAAAGTCAGTCCCTTTTTCTGCTGCTGCAGAAATCTCCTCTCCCAGGCAGATTTTTAAAAAATATATATCAAGAAATCGAATATTAAATTACCAGAGCTAGCAAGAGCTGTGCAGCTATGACTAATGGAGAAGTGGGAAATGGATTTCTGCAGGGTGGGGATGGAGGAAGGGCAGCAGCAGCAGGAATCCATCCAGAGCTGCGTTTGCACCATCCCTGCTGCCAGGAAGGAGCAGGGGAAGGGCTGGGGCAGCCAAGGATGCTGTCCCTGATGTTCCCGAGGATAATGGGGCTGTTGTGTGCAGGATGGGACCATGTGGAAGCTGCAGACATGCACAACAGCAGATGTTTTGCGCCAAGGGCCCTGCTTGTCTCTGCATTCAGCTGTTTTTGAAGCAGGGGAATGGGATGGGGGTGTTGGAGCCCCTCAGTGCTGGCCAGCACAGCTCAGCTCACCTGGGGGATGTGCAGAGGAAGGGAAAATGCCTGGGTGGTTTCCAGCTGGATTTTTGAGCTAAGGGCAGGAATTCCTGCACCTTTCTCCACCAGCAGGGGAAGGAAGGAAGGTTCAGCTGCAGGGGTGGTGCCCCCCTACCTTGACAATGCCGGTGTTGAAAGCAAAAGGACACATGAGACCAAGGAACCACTTCAGGGGATTGGGGACTTCTTCTATCAGCACTGCCAGGCTCAGGAACCCGAAGATGAAGATGATGAGGAAGCCTGTGGAGCTGGCAAGCTTGGAGGTCCTTAAGAGGGAGCAGAGCATGAAAACCAGGTGGACCTGTAAGGACAGGGCTTTCCTTCAACCACTGAAAGAAAGAAATATTCCAAACAGCAGCACTTCCACCTGCCAGGCATCAGATCTGTGCTGAGCTGAGTCTGTGCAATAAAACCCACTAAAGCCCTTCTTAGTGGGTTGATCTGAGTTTCAAACTGTGCCTTTTGTAGCCAAACAAGAGCCTGTCAGCCCTTCAGGCTGCAAACCAAATCTCTTCTGCTGGCCTAGAAAACCACTCAGATGTTCCAGCCAGCGCGGCCCACAAAGATCCTGAGCCTTGTGCAAAAGGCTCTGGAGCAATGCTCAGGCTCATCAACAGGGTAATAAATCACATGGGGAGGAAATCTGGCTTTAAAGCCGGACTTACACACGCCAGGCCATAGAGGAAGAAGAGGAGTAAGACTGCAGGGAAGCTGCTGGCGAAGAAGCGGTGGCGCAGCACGAGGGCCGTCAGCAGGCAGGAGAAGATCAGCACATAAAGGGAGTACAGCAAACTCCAGGACAGCCTGGGGAGGGACAGGTGCCATCAGCCCTGGGGGTCATTAACGCCTCTGCTTACAGCTTATCAGTCAGAAGTGTTTAAATTGAAATATTGATTATTCCCCATGGCAATCGTTTCTTTTTCACGTCCTCAGGTGATCCAGCTTAGGAGGAAATGCCCCAGACAGCAGAGGACACCATTGCCATGCTCAACACTTTGGATGAGAAACTGAACAAATGCACTGATCAGTTGCATCAATTAACATTTGACATAAATTTTCAATCAATGCAAGTATGTTTTTCCTTGACTGATTGAAGTATTTGCACAACGGTGTTTCCTTGTCTCTACCAGGAATCGATCTCACAGAGTGCTGGAGTAAAGTTATAAACCTGTTAAACTCATTAATTGGCTTCTCAAATGCCTGTCACTGTCATATTTTCTGAAAAATCCCTTCACCAGGATTTCTTCTCTAGAGAAGGCAAGAAGCCTCAGAGAAAAGGAAAATAATATTAACTCTTTGCTTCTCCTGTATTTGCTGCTTTGGAATGTGCTTGGAGATTGTTTATCCAACAGGTGATTGTTTCATCGGATTCATGTGAATTGTTTTTATTTAATGACCAATCGCGGTCAGGCTGTGTCGGGACTCTGGAGAGAGTCACGAGTTTTCATTATCATTCTTTGTAACCTTCTGTCTGTAACCTTTCTCTATTCTTTAGCATAGTTTTAGTATATATTTCTTTAATATAATACAAGTACATAAAATAATAAATTAGCCTTCTAAGAACACGGAGTCAGATTCTCAATTCCTCCTATATCCTGGGGACTCAGAAAACACCACAAGTGCCCAGGAACAGGCTGATTTTTGGCAAATGTGTTCCAGTTAAAAAAGAGCTCACCAAAATGAAATGTCCTGCAGGCCCATGGTCTTCATCAGTTCTTTGAGCTGCTTCTTTTCTCGTGTGACATTCCTTGATAAGAAATACATGAAGGGCAAGAAGCACATCACGATAATGACCATGAAGTAGCCATACTCCAGGCTGATGGAGAACATGATGCTCTGGGACTTCATTCTGGCACCAGCAATGGATTCCATTTCTTCCCAAACAGAATGATTTGTCACCATCTAAAGGAATGCAAGGTCAACAGATCAGTGTTTTGCTTATTTCCTGCAGTGGGATGCATTTATACAAGGAATATTCTGCTTCATCCTCCCTGGATTAAGTTTTAAAAGCAGCTTTATTTTCTGACAAAGCCATCCCTTGCTATTCCCGCAGCAGAGTTTGCCTTTCCTATATTATATTTAAAATAAAAGGATGTCTCCATCAGTTCCTAAATTGGATTTACCTCTATAATGGCAGCATCAATGCTGGACTGCAGGGACAGGAAGCCTTTGTACCAGTACCTTGGGCTCTCACAGCTCTTCAAGGAGAAGTTATAGCAGGCATCTGCAAGGCAAAGGGCATCACACTAATGAAAAGTGATTAATTTTCATTATTAAATGTAATGACAAGAACACACTGGCACTATGGGAAAATCTTCAAAAGGACAGTAACAAGGAAAAAAAACCCAAACCACCCAAATTCAAACCAAAAAAACCCCCAAACCACAGTTCATTCCATCACTTAACAAATGTGGATTATTCCCACCCTGTCCACACCAGGCATTCTCATTCCACACCCTGAAATTCTCATTTTGTATTACCTACGTCTCCAATGACTTCATTAGGAAGAATCACATGGGTGGTAGGAAACCTGAGGTGGTAGGAGAAGTTGTCCTTAAATACAACTCCTATAGTTTCCCTGTTTGAAATCCAGGCTTTCTCCATGGCTCTCTCATCATCCACTTCCACTAGTTTTATACCTGTGGAGTGCCAGAAAAAATACTGCCATGAGATTTTGTGAGTCTGGAATTGTGTCCAGAGGCGTTGAGGGAATGTTCTGCTTTCTCAGCACTGCAACTCCTCCTTTTCCAGTTCTCACTTGTCACTCTTGTGCCAGGGTCGGGGCAGGAACAGGTGAGAGGCAGGATTGTAGAAAAGGCAAAAAAAGCTTTATTCAAAAGAACCGCGCAGTTTTTATAGAGTGGTACGATAGGTTCTATTCTATTGGCTAACCAACATAAACCTCTTTCTCACGCACTGTCCTTTAGAGGAACAGAAAAATAAAGTAGAAAACCACCACGTGCAAATTGTTTATAGTCAACAAGTTATCACATCTTTCCAGCTCCCTAAAACTTCTCACAAGCTGCTGTTTGCCGTTTCTCTCTCTCTGTCCCACGGCATCCACACTCACTGGCCATGGAGGCAGCTCTAAATACTTCAGACTTTACCTGTTGAGAAGAAATGCACCTCAAAAGAATGTTGTTAATGTGTTTTAAAAGTATTACGGAATATTAGGTAAGGCAGAGCTTTCCAGTTCAGAAGGGCACACTGGCCTCACAGGTAGTTTAGATCCTAGAGAAGAAATATTTGTGAAAATGGAGGATTTAGGATGAATTTAAAACCATCTCCTGAGACTTTACCTGTTGAGAAGAAATGCACCTCAAAAGAATGTTGTTAATGTGTTTTAAAAGTATTATGGAATATTAGGTAAGGCAGAGCTTTCCAGTTCAGAAGGGCACGCTGGCCTCACAGGTAGTTTAGATCCTAGAGAAGAAATATTTGTGAAAATGGAGGATTTAGGATGAATTTTAAACCACCTGCTGACCAAAGATGCTGAAGAACCGCCACAACACAGCGCACGCGCAACAGCTTCAACAACAACAAAATCCAATGTTTAAAAAGCAAAACCCACCCGTCATGACAGAGCTGGAGGCCACTTTGCTCATGATGTGCCTGGTGGTGGCAGTGACGGGGGTGAAGGTGACGGTGGCCCCGGTGGCATTGAAGGCAGGGTCGTCCAGGTAGCCCAGGTGCTCGGCGGGCACCTCGGGGTGCCGGCTTTGCGTCATGAACACAAACCCGGACACGATGAACACCAGGGGCAGGAAGAGCAGGGACAGGATCCACTCCTGCACCAGGGAGAGCGGGGAGGAGAACGTCATGGCAGGATAGAAGCAGGTTCTTTGTGGGATTAAAATGGGAGCGGGAGGAATTCAGCCGTTGCGGGATTAAAATGTAAATAAGAGGGACTTGCTCACACCCATTTCTCAGGTGGGGATGGAGAGATTCTCTGCATTGTGCCCATCACCTGCTCCAAGAACCCATCTGTGCCCTCATTTGTCACAAGTCAGACATAAATATCACCATTAAAAAAAAATAATTCAAGTCTCCAAGTGTTCATTACCAGTCAGGCTTCTCAAAAGTACTTTAGGTTCTAATTTTACCCAAAGAAGTTGGTGTCTAGGGACATGCAGGGATTGGCCACTCTCAGTATTTAGCTACTATTTTGGTTTTATTTTTAATTTTTTCTTACCTGAAAGCTCTGCGTCTTCATCCTCCACTTGATCAGGACATTTTTCCACAAGAGAATTTTAGTTTGCTGGAATACACTTATATTCCTCTGGACTGTCTTCATCTTTGAACCTAGAGACAAATTCTTTTTGAAAATTGCTTTCAAATACAACAAAAGCCAAATCAGCAGCAACTGGTTTTATTTGCACAGTCCTTGCAGATGTGCAGTGAAGCTTTTTCTCCCTTTTTACAGCAAGAATGAGCTGAAGAAACTCAGATGTTGTGTGCTGAGCACAACCACCCCCGCAGCACAGGGTCCAAGAGACTTCATCACCCTCAACACACTCCAACCCTCACAGCTCAGCAGCAAACGCTGATAGAAATCAGAATTTCAGGCTTCCATGCTTCAGCATGGGGAGTTTGGGAGGAGTTCATCATTTATTGATGAAATATAAGGGGACTATCACATTACATGACCTAATAATCTTGGGTGGGCTCCATATCCAAGAAACAACAACAATATAGTCAATTAAAATCCCTAAAATCCTTTTGCTTGCAATTTTAATGTGGTTTAGGCTCAGCACCAAGAAGTGTTGAGCAACTCCTGGCTGTGGTGTGAGCTGAGCTCTTGTGTAAAACAGCATCTGCTGAAGGGACCTCGGAGCTAATGGAGAGCAAATTCTTGGAAGTGCGTGGGAGAGATGTCACTGGCAGGTAATTAATGAGAAATGAGATAAAACCGAGTGGCCACAAGCGTGCACTGAGGTGTTACTCCAACAGACAGGGCAGAATCCTCAAAATGACATGGTCCAAGCAAAACAAGGATTATTTTGCCTGGTTAATGTAGGAACTGAAAGAAGTAAAGCACAAAGCTGCCTGTGAGATTTTTGCAGATGAGACGTGTGCTTTTAACCATTCATAAAATATCCATGAGCAAAAGGATTCAGTAGCTCCATGTAAAAGAGCTTTGTTCACATGGCCAAACTGCTCTGCTGTCACATCTGGAGCTAAAATCTGCTTTTCAACAAAATCCTGATCTTCCCTAAGTGATTCTCAGGTAGAAAAATCGGAGCCGTTACAGATCTAATCCCTTCAAGCCTTCCTGTCATAGGGAAGGAAGATTTACGTTGTCTTGTTCCCCTGGGGGACAATGCCTCCTGGTGCTGACAGGCAAAACAGACTTTATCTTCCTCCAGATATTTCTATTCAGCCCTCAGGGGCTGAATCTTGGTGTGATGAGACAGCAGGCACTGAAATGCTGGAAAAGCAGCTGCAACAAATGGGCTGCAAACACTTGCCCTGGATTTTGCCACCATCTCTAAACAGTTTTTCCTCCACCATCTCTAAACAGTTTTTCCTCACTGATGGTCTCACTAAACCCAGGTGTATAAAAATTTGAATTTAGTGTGTAATAACTTCTAGACTTCCTTGAATAAACTGTGGGTTTAAACTTGCTATGACTTGGTTGCTTTTTCACCCCACAGAAATGAGGATCAGGAGGTTGTGTGTCACCTGCACATCTCCACCTCTGCCACGAGGTTTGTTTCACAGCTAAAGTCCCTTGCCAGGTGGATCTAAGGGTCCCATGGAGTAACCTCAGCGGGCTGACAGTCCCAGGAGATCCTGGGGTGGACAGTGGCACACCAGGAGCTCATCCTGGACATGCCCCATGTCCCCTGTGAGGTCACCCCTCAGTGCCCATTGACCCCGTGCTGCTGCAGGGTTTGGGCAGCTGGGGGAAATGTGGCACAACTGATTTCTTTGCTCCAGTGGTATTTTAGGAGGATTTTTTTAGAGGCATAGGATGGACAGAACTTTTAAATCCAAACTTTAGCTTACACTGAAGGTAGGGAAAGAAACCTGCTCCTCATATGTCCTGGATCATTTAAAATACTGAGCTGGAGCTGCTGCCTCCTTGTAGTGCTGAGAAACACTGGAAATAAATCTCTGCCACAAGCTGAGCTCCATTTGTGTGTTATTTAATCTCAAAGCAAGGTTTAAAAGACTCTGTTGCCTTTAAACACCCCTAAGCTTGACCCTACCTATTAGAAAGATGCCCCGTCCCTTACCAACACATTGTACCCTCATCCAGGGTTATTAACAGCATTATTATTTACTGGGGGGTTCCATACCTTCAAAATAACATTTGCTATTTAGGTTTAGGAAGAATGCTTCAGCCTTACCTCAGCAGGAAGGTTTGAGAGGACTCCAGAGCCTGTCCTGAGGAGCAGAGGTGCTGAGCCTCCCTGGGCTTGACTGGCTCTCCCAAAAACTCCCAGCTCTCTTTTCCCGTTTTTTCCCCCCTCAGGCACTTCTGCAAAAGACATTCCTCACATCATGGGTTCTTTCGTTCCCCTGGCTTCCTTGTCCTTCCTCCCTGGCCGGGCTCCAGCTTTATTTGTGTCAGAAGAAGCAAACAGAGCACTTCGCTGTTGGGGCGCTGGAGCGCCTCGCCCGAGAAGTTAACTCGGGACATTCTTGAGTGGTGGCCAGGAGAAGAAAAACCAGCCCCACAACAAACCACACAGAAATCCTTTCTCTAGCAAACTCTGCTGTGTTTCTCAGTGCAGCAAGTGGGGCTGAAGTCAACAGAGATGTCACAGCACAGCCAGGGGAGGACAAAAGGTGGCAAACTCTTCCCGTGCCATCAGCCACAGAGCAGGAGCAGCAGAGAAGTGCTGCCTCCTGCATAGCTGCAGCTCTTCCAGCTAAAAAACATCTTGGAAACGCCGAAATAAATGTCTCCTGACTAAGCCCGCACTCCTAAAGGGGATGGGTTTGGTTTCAGCCCAGGCTCTGGAGCGTGGCTGCCCAAAGCAGCATCCTTGGGCTGAGGGACCAGGGCTGGGAGGGAGCCTGAGCAGCTGGGACAGGAAAAGTGGAGCAGCTGGATTTGCTTCCTCCTGCTCTGCCTAGCAGGAAAAAAAAAACACCCCTAAGGTTTAAATCCCATTCAGATGTGTCAGAGCGAGACAGACAGCTGAGGTGCAGTAAGTCGGGGCACGGGATGGAGTTAAACCTGTCCCCAGAACATCTCCTGGGTGTCCAAACCTTCTTCTCCCCTCCTTCCCAAAGGAAAACCAACAACCCTAACCTGAAGAGGGGGAGCTTCAGGTGCCAGGCAGTGAATCTCAGTCTCCTTCCTGCCCACCACCTTGGCAGAGCCCCGATGTTGGGAGATCCAGGTGGAAAACAGAACCCCGGGGTGTGGGTGGCTGCTCTGGGCACTGCTCCTGGCAGGAGCAGCCCATCCATGAGCCAGGGCAGCCACCTGCTGGTACCTGCTGGCCCACATGCAGTGCCCAGACACACATCCCTGCCTGCCCAAAGCTCCTGCAGGATTCTCCCTGCTGTGTCCCAGCCCAGCACCACCCCTGCCTGCACCCCCAGCATCACCCACAGCAACCAGGGCAGCTCAGGGCACAGTGAGGGTCCTGCTGCTGTGTCCATCCCATGGGATGGCACTGCCCCTGGCCTCCAGTGGGTTCCCAGCCTTTGCCAGAGGGTGCTGGGGGAGAGGGCAACAGGACACAGGGGGAAACACCTGGATGCAGGGAGTTCCTGTTTTGTTTAGGGTTTTTTTTGTTTGTTTTTTGTTTTGTTTTGGGTTTGGGGGTTTTTTTTTTGTTTGGGTTTTTTTGTTGTTTTTTGTGTTGTTTCTTTTTTAATTTACTTTTTAACTCTAGCCCTAGCAGGCAGATAATCCAAGAGGAGATGCTGACCTGCTCAGACAGGGTCAGGGTGATGGGCTTGCCCCCAGCTCCCCATGAGTTGCCCCATCCCTCCCAGGCACCCACCCTCTCTTCCCAATGACCAAAGCAAGGCTCAGCCTGCTGTCCCTCTTCAGCTCTGTTTTGGGTCAAAGCACACCTTATTTTGACTCTAATTAATAACTGGCTTTTATAGATGATGACAAAAGAGCTGCCAGTTTTCATTACATTTATCCAGCCGCTGCTGAGTCCTTTCCTCTGTCCCTGGCCCCGGTGGGGGGGATGAGATGGGCCAAGTTGGCCAGAGCTGGAACTCACAGCAAGAGCAGCTGAACTCACAGCAAGAGCAGCTTTTCGGGTCAAAATTTGGTCCCTCTCTCTCCCAGGAACCAGGCTAGCTGTGCTGGCCACATCCCACCGGGCAGAGGGTGAGGATTCTCAGGTGTGACAAGGCAGAGACCTGGTGTCCTCCTGCTATGGATGAGTGAGGTGTCGGAGCCTCCCCAGGGTTTGCTCCTGGTTCTCCCCAGGGACTGAGCCCCCATCCCAGCCCAGTGTCCCTCACAGCTTCAGGGTCAGGAATTCAAACCCCATGAGCCACCCTGAGCAGGGCCACAGATGAGATACGTCAAAGGATAAAGGCTTTATTTATTAAAATAATAACTCTCTTTTCTCTGTGAGGCAGAACACCTGCAGGGCTGTGTGTGCTGTGACGTGGGTCACCGAGTGCTGGGGCTGCAGCTGACCACAGCTAGCAGTGATTTCACTGATGAAATTCAGTCACACTGATGAAATGCATGGAGTATTTCCCACTGTGGCTCCAGCAATCAGGGCTGAAGGGGTCTCTGCTCCACAGCCCCGTTGGAGGCCACCTCCAGGTCGTGCTCCTCTGCATCCCTGGTGAGGTCTACAAACACCTGCAATGGGAAAGCACCCCATCATTGCCATGGACTGGCTGTATTTGTGCTGGTCACAGCTTATTTCTTCCTTTCCCAACCTGGAGCTCCTGCACAAGCCTACCTGGTGCAACGTGTTCAGTGACAAGCTGTACTCCTCAAGCTTGAAATTCTGTTTGGCTGCGGAGGGATGGAGAAAGCATCCTTAAAACCCAAATCCACAGAAACCATTTGAAAGTGATTTCCTTATTTTACTGATTGTTTCCTTTTACCTGCTTCTAGCTGGGAGAAAGACCTGGACAGAGGTAGTGCGTCTGCCACTGGAATCTTGTAGGTGAGCATGGATGAAGTCCTGAAAAAGTAATGAAAAAAATGAATTATTCATCTTGTGACTCAGCAGTGCGATGTTGCAGATATATTTTAATGAAAAATCCTTTCCTTAGGATTTTTCCTCCTGAGAAGCTGAGAAGCCTCAGGAACAAAATGTAAACAATGATTATCTGCTGCTGTGGAATGCAACAGGTGCATCTGGGATTTGTCCATGTTGGTTTGTTTGTGATTAATGGCCAATCACAGTCAGCTGGCGCGGACTCTCTGTCCGAGACAGAAGCTTTGTTATCATTCTTTCTGATTCTATTCTCAGCTTAGCCAGCCTTCTGATGAGAACCTTTTCTTCTATTCTTTTAGTATAGTTTTAATGTAATATATACCATAAAATAATAAATCAGCCTTCTGAAACATGGAGTCAACATTCTCGTCTCTTCCCTCACCCAAGAGCCCCTGTGAGCATGGTCACAGTGCAGTTTGGAGGGTTTGTAGGGTAACTGCGCTCCAGGTGAATCACTGAGCAAGGTCAGCAGGAGGAAGAGAGCATCCCAACCCAAACGCAGGCTGTGGGCAGCCCATGGGCACTGACCTTTCCTGCCGAGCTGCCTGGGGGAAGAGGTTCAGGATTTCGGTGTGCAGAGCATCGCTCTGCCCCGCGTCTGTCATCTTGAGTTCTAGGCGGTAACTGGTGCCAAACTTCCTTTTGAGATCCTCAAGGGAACCGATGTACCTGCAGAGGAGGGGAAACACGGCTCAGACCACCACAACCAGCGAATAAATCCATGGCTTGAGGGAGCTGAGGAGTGGCTGTGCATCCTCTTATTCATCAGCTCTTCATGCCATGCTACCTCCCACAAAACTGATTGTGACACACGTGGGAGCATCCTAACAAGTATTTGCCATTAGATCAGGAATTGAAAAAACCAAACTAACCCCAGCTAACCCCAAAATAATCCCAAAATAACCCCAACCCCCAACTAACCCCAAGCTAAGCCAAACTAACCCCAACTAACCCAAAACTACATCCAAACATAACCCCAACCCCCAACGAAGCTAAACGAACCCCAACCTTACCCCAAAGTAAGCCGAACGAACCCCAAACAAACCCCAACCCCCAGATTAACCCCAAACTAACCCCAAACCCAAACTAACCCAAATGTAACCCTAACCCCCCAATGAAGCCAAACTAACCCTAACTAACCCCAACCAAACCCCAACATAACCCCACTCTAACCCCAAATGAACCCCAACCCCAGATTAACCCCAAACCAACCCAGACTACCCCCAAACCAACCCCAAACCAACCCAAGCCAGCCCCAAGCCCAGCCCAGGTGCCGTGCCCACCGGAGCCGGCCGCACGCCAGGACGGCCACGCGGTCGCAGATCGCCGCCGCCTCGGGCAGGGACTGCGTGCACAGGATGGCTGCCCGCTCCCTGCTCCTCATGGAGGCCTCCAGCATCCTCCTGCCAACACAGGAACCACAGTCACTTCCTGGCAATGGCCACAGGAAATATCCTGGCTTCTCTTTCTGCCTCTGCCAAGGTGGGGATTGAAGCGCTAGAGGCGGTATTCAACGTTCAGGTTTAGATGTTTGTTATTTCTTATCTATATTAAAAGTCATCAGTTCTACAGCATTCTATTAACAGGATACACAACAGCTAACTATCTTTCTATACAAGGTCTTTTGAAGCCAAACTATCCAATTAAGGAATGACACCTAAATTATTTTCACTTTTAACCCAATAACTGATCACTCGAAGTCCGCAATGCAGGCTTTTCTGTCCAATTACACAAAACCACCCAAACCCATGGAGAAGAAGGAAGAAAAAGGTGAAGAAGAAGGAGAAGAAGGTGAAGAAGAAGGAGCAGCTTCCACCCTAAAACCTCCATCTTGCTCTATGTATATTACTATTCTAAAACCCCAAACTCTAAGTTTTCCACCCTGTGATATTACAAACTTCCAATCAAACTCTACAGCCATAATCCCAGGGTTATCAATCAATTTTGGAAGCTTCTCCACAGCCTCAGGCCAATTGCAATATTTTCTTGTGGGTCTGTGCCCTTCAGCACAGAAAGTTTAAAATTCTCAGCATCCAGGGCTCCAACACTGGTCTATGTCTCCCTCCATAGAAACAACTTTTTAAAGTTATTAAAAAGCAGAGAACTATTTAAAAGACTTCAGTTTTCTCGTTTAAAGATGACCTGGATGCCGCTGCGATGTTGTAATTTGTCATGTCAGCATCCCTCCAAATTTTTTGCACTGATGAAAAGCTGAAGCAAACACCAGCCCTGAATGCCTCAAAGGAGAACTTCCTACAAATTCTTCCCTTGCTCTGAAGAAAACAGAAATTTGGGCTTCTGTACCAAATGCATGGGTTCAGCTGGTGCCTACTGAAACTTTTTGGGATGTATTAATGACCATTATGGGGTCATTTTTTGGGGTGTATTAATGACCATTTGGGGTCATCTTTTGGGGTGTATTAATGACCATTATGGGGTCATTTTCTGAGGTGTAATAATGACCATGATGGAGTAATTTTTTGGGTTTATTAATGACCATTATGTTACAGGGTTTGCTGCCAGCTGAGTGAGGAGCTCAGCAAGCTCTCCCTATCCCCTGGGCATTGGGGAAAAGGGAAAAGACAGATCTCCACTGTCCCCTCTGCCTGCCCAAGAGTTCCTGCAATGATGGGTGAGCCCATCCTCTTAATCCTGCCCCAGATTCCCATTCCTGCCAGGCCAGGGCTGCTCACCACATGCGGCGCTGCCCTTTGGGGTCCACACTCACGGAGGGCTCATCCCAAAGCATCACTGCTGGGCCTCCCAGGATGCTCAGAGCAAATGACAGCTGGAATGGCAACAACATCAGGTCAGGGCTCTTTTATTTACCTGCGAAACTGGCGCACCTTAATCCCCATGAATTTTTCAAAGATGAAGCTCTTGATTCCGAAGTACAAAAGGAACAGGGATTTAAAAAAATCCCACTTCAAGTGTTCTCAGTTAATGTTTTAATCTCTTAAAATCAGATTTCCCCAGAACCCCTGAGCCTGCCAAAGATGTGAAAGTGAAGTGGTTTTCCATCCCATTTACTGGAAGATGTAGGTGGTGGGGCGTGAAGAGGTGATTGTAAATCCAGTTTGTGGTCAGAACTTAAAGAATGGCAAAAGGGGGTGAGGAGGAGGGAGGGAATCCTGCCAGGATGGATTCAAAAGGTATTGATGAAAATGAATGATGCCAGGAACCCACTCAGCTGAAGGTTTCCTCTGTACCATGTCCAAGAAAGAGTGAGCAGGGCTTGGGGAAGTAGCAAAGGCAAATCCAACACGCACCTTTCTGGCTTCTCCAGCAGATAAACTCCTCGCTGGGCTCTTGAAATGCTTCAGGAGATCCAAGGTCCTTCCTATGCTGTGGGGAATGGAAAGGGAAAAGCCTCAAATGACCATCTTGGTGTGGAACCTCTGTGTCAGGGGAGCTGAGGAACCAGACACTGACATATTTTGGTTGATATCCATCACTTTGGGTTACTTGGGGATTCTGCTCCTAACTTGAATGTTAAATTGAGGAATTTTTGCAGAAATTCAAGGCAAGAAGAACAGCTAATGAGAGAAGTGAGTTACTCATGCAACTACCCATGAACTGAGACAAGTTTGATTTTTTTTCTGAATATTCCCAGGTAAACTTGTGTTACAATCTTCATAGGCAAGGGACTGAGAACAGTATAAAACACCAGACCTCATCAGGAGAAGCCACGTCTCTAAGGAGAGGCATTGAAGATGTTGTCTCTTAACCACACGAGCCAGTTTTGTTAACAGAGAAACCCTTCCCCACCCTATAAATCACAGAGTGATAGGGCTGGTGTGGGAATCAGAAAAACAGAAACTTCCTCAGACACTGAAGGATTTACTCTACAGCCTTGGAAGAAGCTTAGATTGATGCAAAAATGCAACACACAGATATTAAGCGGAAAGATAATAAATTTATATTTCTATAGCTGTAGGTGAGAGTATGCCTTAAGTAAGTGAGAAACTGTATTGATAAGATGGTGAAGGGTTTATAATAAGGGTGGGGTTGTATGGAATAAGCTGAGAACTTAGAAGTTATAACAGAAGCATTTGTGTGCCTGTGAGGCAGAAGCCATTAGACAAAAGTATCTGCACTGCAGCAGGATTAGTAACGGTGTTAGATTAGAAAAGCAAAATAAAATTCTATAATATAATAAATGAATGAACAGTGGTAACTGTCCATTGGTTTAGAAAGTTCTGTGTTGCCTTGTAATGAAGAAACTTGTGACTACTCTTGAGCTATGGCCAAATGCTTGCTCCTGTAAAATCTCACAGCCTCTGAGATTGATGTTTATCTGAGCAATAAATCATTCCTAGCTTGCAAACAGTCCCAACCCTTCATTTCCAGCAGCAACAGACGGGCTGGAAGGCTTCCCCACCTCAGGAGGGAGGCAGAACCAACGGATGAGATCATTTGACTTCCTACCAGCTGATGGCAAGAGCAGCATCTTCCTCCCTCATTCCCCTGATGGCAGTGAAGGCCTCCAGGTGCTGCAGCACTGTCAGGTGTGGCCACAGCGGGTCCTGCTGTGGGCACCAGCCCAGAGACCCCGGGCATGGGGGGGCTTCATCCTGGCCCCTGAGCAGCACCTGCACAGACACACAGCTCTGGGAGTGGGGTCACACAGTCACAGGGAGCTTCTGTGGCTGGGTGGTGTCTCAGAACTCATCCCACCCCTACAATGGGCAGGAACATCTCCCACCAGCCCAGGGACACAGGGGGGCTTCATCCTGGCCCCTGAGCAGCACCTGCACAGACACACAGCTCTGGGAGTGGGGTCACACAGTCCCTTTGGTGGGAAGTATCTCAGAGCTCAACCCACCCCATCCCTACAATGGGCAGGGACATCTTCCACCAGCTCAGGTTGCCCCTGGGCCTGGGGGAGCTTCATCCTGGCCCCTGAACAGCACCTGCACAGACACACAGCTCTGCAGTTGTGTCACACGATCACAGGCGGCTTTGGTGGGAGGCATCTCAGAGCTCATCCCATCCCACCCCTAAAATGGGCAGGGACATTTTCCAACAGCCCAGGGCTCCTGGGCAGGGGGAAGCTTCATCTTGGCTCCTGGGCAGCACCTGCACAGACACACAGCTCTGGTTGTGGGGTCACACAATCACAGGGTGCTTTGGCTTGGAGTTATTTCAGAGTTCATCCCACCCCTTCCACCAGCCCAGGTTGCCCCAAGCCCCGTCCAAGTGGCCAAGGCAAGCAGCTGTGTGGTCAGCAGCCACTTGGGAGTGGTCACCCTCCATGACAGGGTGATCCTGCTCCATCTGCTTTTTCACTTTGGGTGATATTACCAACACCAGCCTGTCCTTTCCTAGTAATACTTTTTTATTTCCAACCTTCAGTCCCAAATCTGTAAGAGCAATGGCATTTCTCCTCCCCCAGCCCATGCCATTAATCATTCTGCATGCAATTAATGATGGATTGTCACTGGCCCAACGCTGCTCACATTCGTTTTCAATTTCCTGGTTTTGCAAGGTTGTTTATGGAGAGTGTTATTTTTGGGGTTTTTTAGATGTCAACAATTCTTACAGGGCTCGAGACATTTCACAATGGGTTTCCAATGCCAGCTGAAGATTTCCTGTTGCTCAAACTCTTAAATCTGTAACACTGACTTTGATGAAAACTACAATTTATGCTTGGCATAAATCAAAACTTTTTTCTCAGCTCTGTAAATATCCAGGAAACATAAATTATACATAAACATCCATACATCCCCTGATTGTAGGAAGATTTTGCTGGCTTGCCTTATCACATTCTTAATTTATAAATGCATCAAGGTCAACTCTGCAGCTGCTCCAAGGAGCCACCTACCTCCCCAGCAGTCACTGCTACACCTCCAGAAATCATGTTCAGAGTTGTGCTTTTCCCAGCTCCGTTGGGTCCTAGCAGACCTAAGACTTCTCCTGGAACAAATATGCAAAAACTGTTAATAATATTTCTTGGTAATATGACTGCTCCCCTGTGTTCTATGTAATATTTAGAAGTACAGTAGGAGAAAGGGTTGTTTTATCCCCATAAATTAAAATTTTGAATGCAGGAGCCCCGAGTGCCAGGTCTCAATGCCCACCAGAAAATTCTAACAAAAATATTGCCTCCAAATGAGAGCTTCCATTTAGATTTTAGTCATTTATATTATAGGGAGTGCAGAAAAGTACTTGAACCTTTTTTAACACCAAAAGAGAGGTTTTTGACAGCAAGTATTTTCCTTTTCTTAAAGATGGAAGTGCCTGTCTTGACTTCGTATTCCTTGCGCAAACCGTTGACAATGACCAAGTCCTGTGAAGAGACAGAGAGGGAAATAAAAATTCTCCTCCTACCCCCCGAGACAGCTGATCTGTTCTTACCATTAAGGACTTTGAAAAAGAGAAATTTCTAAATTAAAAAGCCATGAAACAGAGGTTAAAAAATAAAAAACCAAAACAGGAAAATATGCAAGATAGGAATAAAAATAACAGGGCCAGCTAAAGTCCTTGTGGTGCCACCGTGGGCTGGACAGTGAGATCACATCTTCCCGGGACTTCTGCTGGTCAGAGTGACTCTGAGATGTGTACAAGCCTCTTTTCTATCTGTTCTCACTCTCAAAGTTGTTTATTGTCTCTTATTTATAACATTCCTTTTCTGACTGACCGAGGTCAGGTCAGGTTGAGGCACACTGACCACCCCCAGAGGCAGTGCTGTTTTTTATACTAAAAACTACATGTAATTAACTACAATAACTTCTTAATACTTATCACTTATGTGATAAGTGATAAGTAGTAAGAAGTTATTGTAGGGACAATACAATAGACAGGGAGTTTCTACCTTAAACTAATCTAGAAGTGCTAGCATCACTTAGAGCATGGAGGCTGGGAAGCAGAAAGGAGAAGGACAGGGCACACTCAAATTCTTCTATATTGGGACTTCGAGCATCCATTCCAAAACCCTCAAAATTCTACTTTGCACCTTGTGATGAACTATCATTCTACTTAAATTTTTGTGGCTTCTAAATCTTCATATAAGGTTGGTAATTTTTTCCACGGGTCAAAACCAAAGGCACAGACGTCTTGGGCTTTGTGCCAAGGTCTCCGAGCCCCCATCAGGGTTTTGAGTGCTCCAGGGCAGTCAGAGGGATCTCCTGGGCTCTGAGTGCATGAAGAGGGAGCTGGGAGGATGGGGATGATGGGGAGTGGAAGCAGGGCGTGCAGAGGGCTGGGTCGGGGCTCACCTGCTGGCGCTGCAGCGAGGCCAGCGCGGCGCGCACGCGGTCCCGCTCCGCCCGCACCTCGGGGGGCTCCTCTCCGGGGGGCTCCTTGTTCTGCTGGGGCTCCTCCCGGCCCTGCTGGATCCTGGAGTGCAGCAGGGTCACACTGAGCCCCTTTCTGACCCACAGACGGGGCAACTGAGGGGCGTTTTGCAAACTTTTATTGCATTTGCTGTCTCATGAGAAGGGTGAGACAATGCTGATGTTCTAATTCACAACATCACAATCAGAAGCCAAGTATTTCCTAATTACAAAACGCTACAAGCATTTCTTAACTTATCAACTTTGACCACACTGAAAAATTACATAACAGTTATTTTTCACATAACGTGTTTTACCCGTGCTGTCAGGAGGCTGTGCAGCTCCAAGCCCACCCTGCAGCCTAGGGTAATTGTGGCTCACAAGGAACCCCTGGGACCCACCTGAAGATGGGATCAAACCCTGGGACTGCTTCTCCATATCTCATCTCCAAACAGCGCAGGAGGAAAGCAAAAATCACAGAGTGGATGTATGGCTGAAAAGCAGACACTCATTAGGTTTGGGTGCAGACAAGGTAACAACACACCCCATTAATTTAAATTATAAAGGCATGCATTAATCTCATTAATTTCAGCTGTTGAAAAGGTCTGCAGGGGCAAGGAGCTAAACTGATGCTTTGCAGACATTCCTCTCTGATATGCAGAATATTTGCAAAAGCCTTGATTTCTTACAGCAGCTCTAGCCCAGATAATCCACCTGCACCCCAACAGACATCCCACGGGATGGGAAATCCTCTCATCCTTTTGTAGCAGCAGCATTGGCATGACCAGTTTATTAATAACATCTCTGCCTTCTACAAGAACTCCACTTAGGCCCCTGCCCCATTTTTGCTTCATCCAAAGGCCACATCAGGCACAAGCCCAGGATTTCTTGGAATTTGCCTCCCTTGCCAACACTTAATGGGAAATTTTGACTACAAAACTCATCCTTTCTTTATGGGGAGCGTTTACAAGCCCAGTGCAAGCCCGCTGCATCAGTGACAGTCACCCCTGCCCAAGCAACCATCTCCAAGTCCCTCCTTACTGCAAAGACAGGCATGTAGATGTAATTCCATGTCTCAAAAATGCTGAAATCGTGGTACATGAGAAAATTCTGGAAGAAAAGGAGATGAGTCAATTGGAAAACTCCTCAGCACAGCGTGTCTCAGGGCAGGGTCAGAGCAAGAGGGGCAGGTAGGGATGCTTAGCTTTTCTTCAGGATGGGATAAAGGAGCTTTGATCCTCATTTTTTAATTTGGTTCTCACTGCCTCAATGGGTTGTCACTTCCTTGGCTACAGAAATTCAGAGGCATCAAATCAGCCAGGTTAAGTTGACCTTTTCCATCACTGCTTCTCTCTTCCCAGGTCTTTGGCCTTCTCCCAGCTAATTTCCTCTTTCCTGGTTCTCCCATTCCAACACTTTCCCCTCCCATCCCACCCCTGCTGCCAAAATACAGCCGCTGTAACAGCTCTTAGTGACTAAACAAACCAAAAATACCCCAATCAAACAAAGGATTAACAGGTCAAATCTTGGCCTGAAACAGCCTGAAACTCCTTTTTCTTTTCCCACTCTCTCTTTTTGACTGGGAATTTGGGAAGTGCCTCTTCCTTTGCCAGGTTGCACCATAGGATAAGTATTGAATTTATTATTGAATTTAGTAGGATGTGTTTTGCTTACTAGTCCAGAGAACATGATCCAGCCCACAGGGGGAAACATAGGAATCAGCATGCAGATGTAGTAAAGCACTTCATGATGGTCACTGTGCATAAAAGCAACATAATTCACCTGGAATAAAGCAGAAAAACTATTTACAACATTAATGTATTATTGCCAGGGTATTTGTCAGTGATTCAGGTTATTCTGCTGAATATTGATATAAACTGAAATTTATTGATATAAATTTGAAATAAAGCCCCAATTGGCAAGGTGGGTAAATCAAAGATTTCAGAGTGAAGGTTCTCCTCACTTACCAGAATGAAGATTAAGGACCAAATGTAACGATTGCTTCGCCCCATGTGAAATTTGAAGGCCATTAAATAAACGAAGAGGACAAGAGATATTCCATAACCAAAGATGCAAATGAGCTGCAGAGAGAGAGAGACACCAGTGACCAGGAGGTGCCTGTGGATACATGACAACTCGCCCAGAGAAGCCCATTGCAAATAAAACTCTCTAAAGACAAATCCTGCAGTGAAAGGAGGGCAGGGAGCTGCTCCCATTCACCCACTTGGCCCAGAGCTCACCAGGGTCAGCACAGCACGGGTCTCCAAGGGGCAGATGCGGGTGAAGAGCACCAGGAGCCCGAACATGAGGCACAGAAGGCTCCAGAAGAAGGGGATGTCCACCAGAGCCTGCCCACACCAGTAGGCTGAGGGGAAGAGCCCCGCCAGCCGCAGCTGGGAGCGAGCCTGGAGCTGCAAAAACGACAAAAGTGAGAAAAGGGAGAGTCTAAAACATCAACCCTGCTCCTTCTCTATTCCTTTGCTACCCCCTTTCTCTCCTTTCCACCACTTCCAATTCTTAGTTCAACCATTTGTTTAAAACCACGTCATTCCTAAAAGGAAAAAAATTTAAATCATTCAGGTCTCAAAAGCTTTATTGACATCCACATTATTGTGGGCCCCAGCTGGTTCCCTGGGATGCAGAGAAGTGCACTTTGGTACTGATCTAACTGAATTTCTTCTATCATCCTACCTAGAAAACACAGAATCACACAATGGTTTGGGGTGGAAGGGACCTTAAAGATCATCCCTGCCATGGCAGGGACATCCCCACTGTCCCAGGGTGCTCCAACCCTGTCCAGCCTGGCCTTGGACATTCCAGGGATCCAGGGGCAGCCACAGCTGCTCTGGGCATCTGTGCCAGGGCCTCCCCACTGGTGCCCTCCAGAAATTTTGCATTGCATTCACTCCCTGTGCCCTTTACCTTGTAATCCTCCACGCTGCTCATGGCAAAGAGAGGAGGCAAACCAGCAGCCAAAACCAGCAGGTAGGTGAACAAGCCAAAGAAAATGTAGTGCTTCAGCTCTGGGTTTTCTCCCTGTGGGAAGAAATTCAGTCATCCATGGCTGATGCTGCCCAGGGTCAACCTGGCTGGCTCAATGCTCACGGGATGGTTGAACACACCAGTGAGCCAGAGCACTAATGGTAAGCCAGTGGTGATTAAGAACAGAAAACAAGGCAAAAAGAACAAAATAATGACATTTAGCATCCTAGAATTTGCAGAAATAATTTGGATTATTGTAAATTGTTGAGGATGAAGACCAGCTTATTGTTGCTGAGGAAAGGTGGGGTTTGCAATGATCATTGTTGAATTCCCAGCACCCCTGGCTGGACAGGACCTTAAAGATCATCTCATTTCACCCCTGCTGTGGGCAGGGACACCTTCCACTATTCCAGGTGGCTCCAAGCCCTGTCCAGCCTGGCCTTGGACACCTCCAGGGATCCAGGGGCAGCCACAGCTGCTCTGGGCACCCTGTGCCAGGGCCTGCCCACCCTCCCAGGGAACAATCTCCTCCTAAATCCAATCTGAACCAATCCAGGTCAGTGGGAAGACATTCCCCTTTGGCCTGTCACTCCAGGCCCTTGTAAACAGCCTCTCTCCATCTTTCCTTCAGGGACTGGAAGGCCACAATTACATCACCCTGCAACTTCTCCAAGAACAATCCCAATCCTCTCCAAACAGCATAAATTCCTTATGGTACCAAAACCCCACAGAACCATTGGGAAAATCACCATTACATGTGGGAATCTACAAAATTAGAGGGTTTTGGTAAAGCTGCAAAAGCTTAGCTCTAATTGTAGTTAAGAGCTAAGCAGCAGCTATGACTTAGGTGAGCAGAAAAATTATTTAAACTGTAGAAAAGCAAAGACAAATAGAACAATGGTCTGTGTATTAACGCAAGATATTAGGGAGGCTGAAGCTTAATAATGGAGCTCTGTGCATTGTGTTTTAAGGCTTACAAGCAGGTATTGTATTTGAAATAAGCAAGAATTGTTTTAACTAAAGGTACGTGCGCTCACAGTGGTTGGATAGAACTACTGTCAATGTGCTTTTGCTTTGTGTGATTGGCCAAAAAAGCTTATAAAGTGAGTTGTAACATTAAATTCTTAGTCTGCTGCCTGAGATGTGAGCTGGTGGCATCTTCCCATTGTCATAACCATGTAATGAGAATGACGCTGGAAAATAAACCAGCTCAAGGCGTGTTCCCAGCAGTCCCATCCCATTTGTGGTTTGCACAGAGCCCCCAGCCAGCGTCACTAAACACCCCCAGGCACCAGCAGCAGTGGCACCACTGCCCTCAGCCCTTGGGAGCTGCTCCCCCAGCCCCCAGGCTGTGCAGCCCCCACCCCTCCGGGCAATGCTGGCCCCGCAGGGACGGGGACCCTGACCGTGTAGAAGAGCTGGCTCCAGACGCGGAGGCGCGCGGTGGAGTTGAAGAGCCGCAGGAAGGAGTTGCTGAGGATGTTCACCAGCACAGGGAAGCAGTTGATGGGCTCCGGGCTGCACATCACTGTGAACTGGCGGCTCTGAAGGCGTCAAAATAAAAAATGTCCCTGAGAGGTGTGAGCAGCACTACTGAAACTCCTTATCACGCCAAAAAAATATTCTCCCTTTTCTGGTGGGGGGTTCCCAGACAATGGGAGGAATGATGAATCTGACTCTATGTGCTCAGAAGGCTATTATATTATATTATATTATATTATATTATATTATATTATATGGCATTATATGGCATTATATATTATATGACATTATATTATATTATATTATATATTATATTACATTACATTATATTACATTATATTACATTACACTAATGAATACAGAAAGGATACTTACAGAAGGCTAAAAAGATAATAATAAAAACTCGTGACTCTTTCCAGAGCCCCGACACAACTTGGCCCTTATTGGCCAAAGTGTGAAAACAACTCAGTGTTTCAACTCCAATGAAACAATCAGCCATGGGTAAACAATCTCCAAACACATTCCAAACCAGCAAAACACAGGAGAAGCAAATGAGATAAGAATTGTTTTCCTTTTTCTCTGAGGCTTCTCAGCTACCCAGGAGAAAAACCCTGGGCAAGGGGATTTTTCCAGAAAACATGACAACCACAGGTGGGTTTATTTCTCTCATTTAAATACTTCTCAGGAAATCCTATTGATGTGCAGGATGAAAGAAGGAAAAAAAAATATCCCTCACCTTGCCTTCCAGGGATATTTTTATAGCTCCATTATAATTTGGAAGGCTTGTGATGTTTTTCTCCAAGGCTATTTCTGGGGTTATGTTTTGAATCTTCAAAGCAGCAATGAAATCCTCGATTTCTGATCCTGAAATCAAGTCAAGGACAGAAATTAGAGTCATTAAAGGGATTTTTTTCTTTAAATAGAAACAGTTTCATATAAACACGTTCTTACTTGCAAAGCAGAGTTATGTTAAAAAACCCAAATATTGAAATTCTAAGCAAACACATATTGTGTGTATCTTTTCTATTTATTTCAACTGGTTAAACAAAATATAGTTTCAAACTTAGTTTATTTATTGCTCTTTTTTAAAGATTTCCTGGTTCATTACTCTTTTACATATTATATATATCATCACTAGAACTGCATTTGCTTTTGCTCAAAATAAAACACCTCTCAATGCACATTCCTTCTTATATCTGTGGCTTTTGCAAGGTTGCTCTGTCAATTATAATAAAATTCACATTGATGCAGAAAGTGAGTCAGCCTCACATGTTGTTCCTCACCTGTGTCATTGAAGATGAGGAGGTTTGTAGACCTATTTTGAATTTTCTCTTTTGTGGGAAGAAAATACTGGCTAGATGAGATTTCCCAGCTGCTGGCGGTGTGCCACAGATGAAACAGCATTAAAACCATCAGTGGTGGAAGGACAAATATTCCAAATAACAGCAATCTAGATGGAAAAACAGACCATAAGTGAGGCCAGGGGAAATCCACTAAGAAGTAATTGTGTGATTTATGGGGAAATTTAAAACTTAAGCAAGCCAGAGTTCTCCTGCTAAGTCCAGACTGCCCCTGTTTTTGCAGCTTTGAAACATTTCCCACCTAATTCTCTGCTTCCAAACATCTCCAGCAGCATTTAAACCCCTCTTGAGCTGCTCCAGGGCAGGTGGGAGCTTCTGTACTTACATGCCCCTGAGGAATTTTCCATCGTGCTTGAGCCTGAGCAGGTGAATCCTCAGCACAGCACACACCTGCTGCCTCCAGAGCATCATCCCACTCATGGCCAGGAGCCCCTGCTTGGAGAGCCACGGGAGGTTCTGCTCCCTCTCCTCGAGGTCTCCATCCCCTGTGTGTTCACCACGAAATGCCATTACCCACAAAGAGCCTTCCAAGGACACCTTTTAATCCCCAGCAATCATCAGGGATCTTCTGCTCTGAACAGAGGGACGCTTTGATTTTTTTTTTTTTTTTTTTTTTTTTTTTTTTTTTTTTTTTTTTTTTTTTAGTGAGAGAAGAGTTAGAAGTGCAGAGAAAAAGGGCCATAACTCATCCAGAATAGAATTTATATGGGTGAATTCAGACTGGCTGGTGTGGGAACACATCCCAGATCTTCACTGGCCTTGGGAAGTGCCTTCTGCAAACTTTATCCCTTCCCACCTCCTGCTCTGGGCTGTACAGCCCTTCAAAGGTAAATAAATATCTTTCCAACATGAGCCTTAATTCTCATGCTTGAAGCCCTTTGGGAAGCCAAGACAGAATCATTTGGGCTTCTCCAAGATGATGTTCCCCACTGAAGGCAAGTGGGACACAACTAAGCCACTCTTGGCCTATCAATATTCCCATTTAGCAGAAATTGATTAAATATTCAATTAAAGCACACATTTGGATGGAACTTTAGGGATAGCATGCTTGCAGAAGGGAGTGAAATCTTTACCTTCGGGGTCGACGGCCTCCTCACCCTGCAGCTTCAGGAAAACATCTTCCAGGGTTGTCCTGGTCACCTCATAACTCACCACCCCCTGCAGGAGGCTGCTCTCCAGGTGGCTGAACAGATCTGCACAGGAGAAACAACCAGACTCAGCCAATGTTAATTAACAAACTCAGCCAATTAACACTGGATGTTTCAGCATTCATGTCGTTAATCCATGTGACCTAAAAGTCATCACTAATTTATTGTGTACTTTAGAGGTAACTAGTGGAAAATTCAGTGGTTTTGGTTTACATGGACCATGAAAACAGAAGAGGGTCAGTGGATTTTAGTTTGTAGATTAGTTGGTGGATTTTCTTTTATTCATCTTCATTATTAATATTAGTATGTGCACTGAAGGCTCTCCATATAACAGAAATTTATGCATCTTCCTAATACCACACATTATGGACCAAGGAATATAATTATTCCCTTCACAGTAATTCTGATTTTTCCCACCAGTGGGTCTCCCTTTACAACCCTAGCACAGGGGCAGGTTTCTCACCTGGGAAGCTGTCAGTGTTTTCCAGAGGCAGCCTAAAACACAGCTGATCCCTCTTCTGTCCCTTGAGCACAGCATCAGGGATGTACTGTCTGACCACGGATGACACAAGCTCTGGGTCACACAGGTCATTTATGTGCATCCTGTTAAAAAAAAAAACCATTTGTGATAATGTTAAATAAGAAATAAAAAATCTGTGTCTCATCTGGTTGGAGTGCAGAGCCAGTGGTGATTCTCCCATAGGGAAACCTCCAAAACTGGGTGGAACTTCAGTGGGAATTTTTACAGCATCTGCAGTGCCCTGGTTTTGCCATGCATGCACAAAATGATTCAGGGTAAGAATTATGATCCTGGACAATGCTGCTAAACCAAGAACTCGGGAATCAAACTCCTAAGAAGAAAAACAACTTTGCAGCAAAGCCATTGAACATCACTCTGGCACCCAGATCACCTCACTCTGGTCTCTTTCACTGCAAAGTCATTTTAGCTGCGTGCTCAGAGCTTTCAGGGTTGAGTTCAGCAGCTTGTTGTCCAAAACAGGGATATTTTGGCAGCCTTAAAGCTCTTCTGAAATGAATTGTCAGGAATTTATTACTGTCCAGATAAACTCTACAAAAACACAGACTCTACAAGAAAATATGAGAATGAGAAGCTTTTCACAAAAAGACTGATGACCAAAACAAAAGGTTTTACCTTAAGTGATAGCCAATTCCCCACTTTCTCTTCAAGTAGAGAGATGAGCCAACACTCTGTAATCTCCCACAGGAGAGGAAGGCTTTTCGATCTAAGGAGGAGGGAATGCAAAGGATTTAGGGGGATTTACAAGAGTGCAGCAGACTGACCTCATTCTGCTCCTTCTGAACTCAGCAGAGATTTTAATAATAAATTGAGAGGAGTAAAGCCAGGCCAGCCCTGAAGGTCTTTTTTTTTTTTTTTTTAAATATTTTTAAACCAATGCCTTTCTTCTCAACATCACGGTTAATTATTTTAGTTCTGCATTCTTGTGGGTTTTTGGAGCATTTCCCACACAGCACAGGAATGATACAGAAATGGGAATAGCGGCAAGTGCAATAAAAATAAAGGAAAATTATGGAAAATAAACTGAGTTTTGCTGACATAGACACGAAGCCAGATAATGTGGAAGTGCTTTATCCTAGAGAGGAGCACAAGCAAAGATTGCTTTATCCTAGAGATGAGCATGATGAAGACTTGGAGGGACACCCAGATTTAACCCTTGCCAAGCTCAGCTCGGGTGGTCACTGTCGCATAAAACACATCCAGCAGTGCCACAGTGGGGCTGGAAACCCCTGGTGTGCACCCCAAGGTGCCAGCCTGGGCTCACCAGCCTGAGTGTCTGCCTCCTCCATGGACTGGGTGGCCACGAGGGTGACGCGGCCGGCGCGGCGCTCCCGCAGCAGGCTCCAGACGTGGTGCCTGGAGCAGGGATCCAGCCCCGCCGTGGGCTCGTCCAGGAGCAGCACCTGCAAAGCACAAACCTGCTCAGAACCCCCCACAACCCAGCCCGGGCAAGAGGTTTGGTGTGGCAGCAGCTCTCTGGCCACAGAGAGAAACACAACGTTCCCAGGCATCGTCCTGGGGAGGGCTGTGAGGAGATCAGAGGAAAGAGTGATGAACAATTCTCATCTGCACTTGCTGCACCTGTGGAATGTGTTATGGATGTCTGTTCACCAAAGAGTGGTTTCTTAACTGGCCAATGGTGATGGTGGTTTTAGTAAAGGACCAATTAGGTCAACCTGTATTATAACTGTTCATAAAAGTAATAGGTTTCTTAATAAGAAGAGAAGAATAGAAGAGTATAATAAAGTGATAGAATAGTATAATAAAGCGATAGACTAGTGTAATAAAGTGATATATATATCACTATTCTACGCTATAGAATAGTATAATAATTCTGTACTATAGAATATTGTAATAAAGTGATTGATCAGCCTTCTGAGAATCATGGAGTCAATGCTAATTATTATCCCACGCTACAAGTTTTACAGTGACTTCTGTGAGCCAGAGAGGAGTTTGATAAGAGGATCCATGTTTACCCCTGAAAAAATTTCCTACCAAGGTTTTTGACATAGAAACCAAGAAAGAAAGAAGGAGAAATATGTGAAACCTGCAACTGTCTCTTCCAATGGGCCCTTTGTTTGTCTTTCCTGATCAATGAGTAAAGTGTCAACTTATGAACGTTGTAAGAATGTATAAAAATCATGCATTATAGGATAAAAAAGGTTGGAAGGCTTCTGAAAATGGAGTGTGTTGCTTTATATTGTGTCCATCTCGACTTTAACACCAGCCGTGCTCACATGGCTCAGTTCCACACCTGCATCACTTGGTTTCCTGATTTGATGGCCTCGCTCAGAAAAGAGAATGTACCCTCAAGTATGGCTCGTTTTTATTGCTCCTTCTCCTGCTGCAGTATTACCACCCTTCTAATTAAAAATATGGCTCTGATTGAACCAGACTCCCCAGTCCTTCCAGTAAGTGAATTAGCAGCCTGGAGCGGCAGGGGAAAACCACAACAGTCTCTGTGCCAAGTCAAAATGCAAAGCTATGTCCCAAAACAGCACATGTTGTGTGTGCATAAACACACCCCGTCCCTACCTGGGGATTTCCTAAAATTGCAATTCCAAGAGACAATTTTCGTTTTTGTCCCCCACTCAGGGCTTCAGCACAAACATCCTGAACGTCACTGAGGTCCATCATGACGAGAACTTTCTGCACCTTGGGGACACACAAAGACAAGAGTCACATTTCCAGGGCACTGCTTTGAATTTCTAAATGGCTACAAGCATTACAACTTCAAGATTTCAAACTTACTTACTCTTATTAATGGCTTTGCTCGGAGATTAATAAGACAAGTCTGAGTTTTAATTAGTGACATGAGGACAAGAAAGAACTGGAAAACCACTTTGGCACTAAATCAGGTTTGTTCTCATTTCACACAACAAGATGCAGGTGATCATATTTTATAAATAAAGCACAAAGTGCCCAAGATGCCATAAAAGAGGAGTCAGTGGCTCAGAAGCACATACCAACCTCTTCATCTACTTCCTTCCACTGAATCCCCTTGATGTGAGCAAAAATTCTCAGGTTTTCCTTTGCTGTTAAGGCTTCAAAATGCAAATTAATTTGGGGGCAAACCCCAACCCTTTCCTGCATTCCTTCCATATTCCACACTTCGGAAGCATTGTAGTTGTAGATCACTGCAGAACCTGCACAGGGGGGTGAATGAAATACTTGACATTAATTCCAGCACCATGGATGCTTCCCAAGTGTTAAATTAAAAATTCAAGAAACAAAAAAGCAAAATAACCAGATAGCTCAAAGATTTAATACCTTTAAAAAATATTTCAGAGCACCAAAAGCCCTCCTTTACAAATAAAACCATATTTCCTATAGGTGTGCAGCTCATGGAAAGCACCAGATGGAGAAATGACCATGGTGCTCACATGAGGGATCCATTATCCCTGGAGCTCGTGCTGAAGGAGAAATCTGCACTGAAAACAACTCAGCAAGAATCACTGAGGGAAAACTTGGAGGTTTTTTGCTTATTTTACCCTTACACTTGAAAAAACCAACAACTCAGCATCCAGGCCCACCATCTCACCTGCTGAAGGCTTGGAAAATCCACTGAGCACATTTAACAGAGCAGTTTTCCCAGATCCACTGTGACCCAGCAGGGCAGTGATCTGCCCTTCATATACATTTAAGGACAAACCTGGAATAAAAACAGGACAACAGTAGATGGAAGTGTGTGAGAAGTGCACTCGGATCTGTAGCCCTTGCCACAGGGGACAGAAGTGACATTTTTTAGAAGCTGAGCAGCAAAATCAGATCCAAAAGCACAGGCTGGTCCTTCAGGAGTTAAGCCTAAACTTAGTAAGGAATTATATCTTGATTGAACTGAGGGAATAAATGTATTATCTTCGTTATTTAATGAATTTTGGCTTCAGTTTTCTACAAGGTTCATAACATTTTATTTTAGTGTGGCTCAGAGTCCTCAGGAAGAGAAGAGCCCAGAGCTCTTCCAAGATGTGAGATTTCAAGACATATTTCAAAGCAGCCAGACTTTTCTCCCTCGTTTTCTTTTTTTATTAAATACTTTTTCGTTCTGTGGGTTGTTCAGGTTGTGTTTGGTTTTTTCCACTCAATATATACCTTTGAGGCCATATTGATCTTTTTAATATTTTTGTATTTTTCGTTTTTGATATTTTCACTTGGACTTCTTGTTAAACAAAGGCATTTTAAAAATATCCCATGACTTTACCATGGCCGTGTCAAATATTTGCATTGGCAAGTGCTTGGAGAGCACAGCTCAGGCAGGGGCAGCAGATTTGGGCATAAAATCCCAAGTTTGCCCAAAATAGTTTGCATTTTGAAAGGGAGGTTTGAGAGGGGATTTCTAGAGTGGTTCATCGCTGCAAAAACACAGCTTTTAAGGAGATTTCTGCTGTTGCAAAAAATAATAAACAGTGATTTTTTTTCCTGGAGGGAACAGGGAGATAACGACCTGGTAGAAATTTGTCAGTAATTTACCCCAGCAGAAATAACCATTGCACAATATAATTTAACAGGCCCAGAGGCAGATCTCAGTACAGCCAGTACATTTGAAAACATTTTGGGTTCTTATCTAGTGAAAAATTGATAAAATAATTACAAAGCCTCTCCTTACCCTTTAAAGCTTCGGTGCTCTTGCTGTTCTTCTTGTATACTTTTTTAATATTGTTTAGCCTAAAGAAAAGTAAGCAAGCCATTACTTATTGAATCACAATTTGGGGGTTGTTTCCTCTGCCTCAAATTAAATTTTGAAAACTTTTGGGGTGAATATTTCCCAACCTCCTCCTCCAACTGGTCCTGCAGAAGGAATCCCTTGATGGAATTCATTTCTGGTACCTTTAAAGCAGGATTAGCTGTGCTTTTCTAAAAGCTGTTTGAAAGGCTTCAAAGCCAAACTTGAGGAACATTTAGTGAGCAAAGGAGGAGGATATAAACATGGATATTTAATTAGGAGTGATGACCTGGCTGTTGTTTTGGCAGGTTCTGGTAACAAGCAGAAGGCAGCACCAGCCATGAACCCACCCAGCCCTGCAAGGATGGACAGGGCAGCATTTCCTGCAGCACACTCTCGTGAAGATGCTGGGGAACGGGAACAGACTCACTGCTGAGAGGGAAGTGCAGGGCAGGGAGTTGGAGGATGCCCCACATCCAATAAATGTTCAAATCCAGCTCCGGAGCGGGACAAAACACCAAACAGCCCCTGCCCTTCACACATCTGCATTAATCTCATCCACAACGCCAGCTGCCAGCCTCACGCCCACCAGTGCAGCGTGGCTGTGCTCTCTAGAGCCAAACAACCCACACAGAGCTGTATTTTGGTTGTCCCTTACCTGATGGCCTCCTTGCCATCGAAGCCCGGCGGCATCGGCTCGGCATCGCCGCCCAGAACGGGGTCGTGGCTGCTGCCAGCTCTCACTCCCACGGCCCCTCTGCTGCCCCCCAGCCAGTAGGAGGGTCTCAGGAAGAAGGCAGGGGGATGTGGGACCCCGTGTTTGCCTGAATCAGAGGCAGAGAAGGGGAAATATCAACCCCCAAACCTCCATCTGTCAGCTCCGATAAATGCCCAGCCCAGCCACCGCTCCCCCGGTAGTGCAGAACATGAACTTCCAGCACAGTGAAAGAATTTATAAACTCTGCAATTTAAATTTTCCATATCTGATGGGGAATAATCACAGCCAAGATCCCATTCACAACCTCTTTGGTCCCAAAAAATCAGAGCAAGCCCTACAACACCCTTCCAACCCCAGTGGTCAGGGCTGTAGGAGCAGGGTCTCACTGCAGGGTTGCAGTTTTCCCTCCTCTCACCACCCCTTGGGTAACTTTATCCCTACAAATCAGGGGATTATAGAAGAAAAAGCAATGAATTTTTCATTTTTCCCCTCACACTTTCACTCACCAGGCAACACCTTATCAAAGTAGATGGCCAGCAGGAAATACAAGACACTGTCAAGGCTCAGGATGAGGTACAGGTTGTAAAAAGGGTACAGCTCTGGGCTAGATGCTGGTCCATATTTTTCTAGTTTTACCATCTAGGGGAGGAAAAAAAGCAAAAAAAGCAAAATTCAGATTCCACATTTCCTTCAGACAGAAATACTTTGTGCGAGCTACTGCTGTGTCATCACAGCCATTTTCACTCAAAACCAATTCACTCGTGACCACGACGCTGTTTCCAAGGAGGGAAAGGTTTTATTCTGACCACAAGCACCAGAAATGCCTCAGTAAGCTGAATTTCACACGATGCAGAAGTTGCAGAGTGCTGTTTGCAAAGGCAGCACTTCCAGCCCTCAGTTCCTGCAGCCCTTGGTACCCACCAGCCACATCCCACTGCTCATTTCATAGATTTAAATCTGTTGCAGTAAAATTCATGATGCACTTAAGTGTCCAACCGTCTTTATGATTTAACACAGATTTTTTAGATTTTTTTTAGATTTTTTTTCAGATTTTTTTTTGAGCCAAATTTTCTTTTAAAAGCAGAGGGGGAGTGACTGGGTTGTTCTGGTGATGCAAATCGTGGATTTTGCTGCTCTCTGTCAGAATTTTGGGGGCTGAGCTCTTGAGATGCACAGGTTTTATTATGGACATACCTTTGCAAGGCCAGCTGTGAAGGCAAAAGGACTGAAGAGGTTTAAAATCCATTCCAAAGCTCGTGGCAGTTTTTCAAACAGTGTCAAAAAGCCCAGTGCCCCAAAGAGGATGTGGAGGAGAAATCCCACAAAACTGGAAATGTTTGGCTGCTTTAGCAACGAGCTGAGCAGGAAAGTGAAGTGAATCTGCAGCAGAGAAAAACCAGTAGTTAGCAGGATGCATTTCTGCTGCAATTAAAAATAAAACAACATGAAAAGAGGAGCAAAATTAGAGACCCTGCTGGGTTTCAGTTGTTCCCTCCAGATGCACAAGGCTTTGTCTAGCAGCTCTGAGATTTAGGGCAGGTTTATAAAGTTTATAAGGTTTATAAGACAAATCTCTCCTAGCCTCATTTTAGCACCTCTCTTTACTCTGATTTTGAGTCAGAATCTCCCAAAATATAATGGTATAAAAAATACACAAAAAATAACCTATAACTCAGGCTATAAAAAATAACAATAAATCACAGCAGAGTATTTTTGTTATCGTCTCATATAATACTAGCCTGAAAAATCTCTGCAGATATTTTAATTAGGAAAAATTAAAAAAAAAGGTGCATCATATAAGAATACAAAAGCAAACTTACACATGCCATGCCATAAAAGAAATAAAAAAAGTACAGTTCCAAGAAGCTTCTGTGATTATAAACTTCACTCAGGGTGACCCAGGTCAGCAGGCTGGCTGTGATGGAGACGTACACAGTGTACAGCAAACTCCAGGATAACCTGCAAGGGAAGGCACAGTTATTTCTCCCCCTGAGGATAACAACACTGCCATGACGTAGCCAAAGTGGTTTGAATTCAAATATTTTGTATTTCCAACCATTTCCAGTTTCCAGGCAGGTGCAAATATCAGAGAGGCACAGGAAGGGTCAGAGCGGGAGGGACAGGGAGGGTCAATGTCTCTGCTCAAAAAGGGACATCCCAGAGCACAGCAAGGCACAGAAATGTGTCCAGGCGGGTCTGGAGGATCTCCAGTGAGGGAAACTCCTCTCTGAGCGCTGTTCAGTGCTTGGTTACTGCTCAGGGAAAAATTCTTCCACAAATCCAGGCCTGGCACGTGCCCAGATCTCTGCAGCTCAAGGGGACACAGAGAATGTGCAGCCAGGACCTTCCATCCCTGTACTTTCCCAGTGATGGGAAATATTCATGCCCAGATGGGTTAGGAAACCTGTTGGGGTAGACCCAGCATCCCTCCTCTGCTTCAGGTTTGCTGATAAATGGAATCAGGCATTGAAAGATGAAAGAAACAATGAGGGAGAAAAACCCCTAAATTCCATAAGAATTAAAAATTAAAAGGGAGGGTTATACATTTGAGGGAAATTTTTGGTATCAGGAATTTGGGGCTTGCTCCAGATTTTGTTGTTTCTGTGAGTTCCACCCATTTTTTGGAGGCAAAACCCCCTCCACACCCTGAACCCTGCTGCACACACCCCTGCTCCACCAGGAGGGCTCCTACTCCTTTTTGGGAAGGAGAAAAGCAAGAAAAGAACTGCAAAAAACCTGTCTCAGAGCAACAGGCTTGGAAACAGAGGTTTCCCCAACAAAAAGAACCCCGGAATGGTTCAGACACCTCAAAAATCCCCTAATTCCAACCCTGCCATGGACAGGGCTACCTCCCACCAAAGCAGGCTGCTCCGCACACTTGATAAAATGATCCCTGTAATTACGCATTGATAAAATAATCCCTGTAATTACACATTGATAATTCCTGTAATTACATATTGATGAAATGATCCCTGTAATTACGCATTGATAATTCCTGTAATTACAAATTGATAAAATAATCCCTGTGATTACACATTGATTGATTGATTGATTGATTGATTGATTTCTGAGGCTTACCAGAAGGAAACATCCTGCAGGCCCATGGCTCTCATCAATACCTTCAGCCTCTTCTTCTCCTTGAGAACCTTCACTGACAAGAAGTGCATGTATGGGCAGTAGCTCAGCACAGCACAGATGATGAACCAGAGGTAATCCAGTTTAAACAGAGGTTTCATCACAGTTTGCAGGTGAACTCCAGTAATTGACTCCATTTCTCTCCGCACAGAGTGCTTGGTTTTCATCTAAAAGAAATCAGAAGTTAAATTCATTTCGGTTTTGCAATGAAATAGCCAGCATCAGAACAAACAGGGAGTTACAAGCATTAAAATTATTTGTTTGTCAATAATAGGGTTATGTTTATAAGCAAGTAACTAGTAATAAGTGTATTTTTGTGCTGATTTGCAATAAACATTATTAAAGCCTTGTTCCATTCACTGCCTCGAGCCATGAGAATGATCTGTTATTCTTTTTAATTTTTAATTACCCAAATTATTTAAGAAGTTGATGACCACAGAAAATCAGAGCATCACAGGATCCCAGAATGGTTTGGGTTGGAAGGGACCCCAAATATCCCCCTTTTCCACCCCTTCCATGGGCAGGGACCCCTTCCACTGTCCCAGGGTGCTTCAAGCCTTGTCCAACATGGGCTTGGACACTTCTAGGGCTGGAAAAATGAACTGGCTTGGTGGTTTTCATGGTTCTGGGGTTTTATTCCCCTCTGTTTTTGGTTTAATGAGTTTGGGTTTTAAGTTTACACAGAGCTGTGGGAAGAACAGCAAATTCCACCATGAGCACACTTACTTCTATGACTGCTGCATCAATGCTGGACTGCACTGAGAGGAACCCCCCGTACCAGTACAGAGGGACTTTGCAGTGCCTTGCTGAAAAATCCCAGCAGGTTTCTGTGGGGGAAACAAATTTTAAAAAAATAATTAATCAATATTTATCAATACATTTCCATATACATGTTCATGTAAATACTTGTGGGTGACATGTGGGGTTGAAAATGAGTTTCATCTAAATGTGAGGAAATCAAGATTTGTGTTAACTCAGCCTTTTATCTTTTAATGTGTTAAATCTCTGGCCAGGGACAGTAATGCACACATAATTCTCATTTTCCAGGCATGATTTGATGTGTTAAGGTACAAAAGGGAGAGGGGCAAAAAGGTGCTGGGTGATCTCTGACCTCCCTTCCACCCCAAACCATTCTGGGCTTTTCTGACTCTGTGACCATGGATGACATTAATGTTCTTACACCTTTTTTTCTCTGATATTTTTTCCTTTTACAGACACAAACCCCCAAATTTTAACTCATTCTTTCTCGAACCGTTTGGCGCATGCAGCCTCCATCCCTCTGAGGTGGCACAGCAGCACAGAAATATCCAGCTGAACAGTTTTTAATGCAAAATCAAAGCCTGGGGTTTCATTTATTTTGTTACCTATGTGCTCAAAGTCTTCATTTGGAAACGTTGTTTTGCCCATTTGAAATCTGAGTGTGTAGGAGAAGTCATCCTTAAAAACAACACCAATGGTTTCCTCCTCCAAAAGTCCTTTTTCTTCCATTTTTGCCTCATTTTCCACTTCTTCTAGGATTATACCTGCCATTAGAATAAATAATTAATATTGAAAAAAAAGAAAAAAAATAAATAAAACCAGCACAACTTGTCACAGACACATTTTATGAAAAATCCTTTCCTTAGGATTTTTTTTTCTCCTGAGAAGCTGAGAGGCCTCAGGAACAAAATGTAAACAATGATTATCTGCTACTGTGGAATGCAACAGGTGCATCTGGGATTGGTCTCATGTGGGTGTTTCTAAGTAATGGCCAGCTGGCTTGGACTCTCTGTCCACAAACAGACACAAACCTTTGTTATCATTCTTTCTTTTGCTATTCTTAGCCAGCCTTCTGATGAAATCCTTTCTTCTATTCTTTTAGTATAGTTTTAATATAATACATATAACAAAATAATATAACATATAAAATAAAATAATAATAATAAATATATATTATAAAATATCTAATATCTAAAATATATAATAATATATAAATAATATATATTTATATCTATTTTTATATTATATATATTTATATATATTATATACAAAATATATAATAATATATATATAAAATATAATAAAGTAATAATAAAATAATAAATAATAATCCTTTCAAGCCTTCTGATGAAATCCTTTCTTCTATTCTTTTAGTATAGTTTTAATGTAATATATAAAATAAAATAATAAATCAAGCCTCCTGAAACATGGAGTCAGATCCTCGTCTCTCCCCTCTTCCTCAGACCCCTGTGAACACCATCACACAGCTGTTGTCTGAATATTCAAACAACAATGGAAATGGGCATCACCATCATTTTTTCCCCTCAAAAATCTACATGGGACAAATGCTCTTGCCCCTCCCCACCACGAGGGTGGGTCAGGTCCCTTGAGCCCCTGCAGGAACGTGGATTAAAACGTTTTTACCCCTCAGTGCTGAGCTGGAGGCCACTTTGGCCATGATGCCGCGGGTGCTGTTGGTGGCAGGGGTGAACAGGAGGGTGACCCCCGAGGCGTTGAAGGCCGGCTCGTCCAGGCGCCCCAGCGCCCTGTAGGGGAACTCCTGGGTGGGGTAGTACATGATGAGCCCCGCAGAGTCCCTCAGGATGTACAGGAAAACCAACGAGGCCACCCACTCCTGCGGGGGAGGAAGTGAGAGCAATGGCAGAGTTGTCTTTACGAACCAGCTGTGGATAAAACCAGCACTGGGAGATAAACAAACAACGGGAAGGGCTCCACTGATTGATTAATGGAAAAAGATGTTTGCTTTTACAAATGAACTTCGGGTTTGCTGATGAATGGAACTGGGTATTGAAAGATGAAAGAAACAATGGGGATGAAAAACCCCTACATTCCGTAAGAATTAGAAATTAAAAGGGAGGGTTGTACATTAGAGGGGAATCTTTGGTACCAGGTGTTTTGAGAAGTCTGTACCTCTCAAGTATGTCAGCCAAAAGAGAGAGGGGAAATGTGGCTGGGAAATTGGGATAAAAAGGAGGCTGCATCCTCCAAAAGTTGGAGAGACCCCAGGGGTTGTCCCATGGCCTCTGCCTTCATTGGAATAAAGTTCTAGGACTCCTCTGTCTCCTTTTGGACAGAAACCTCTGGTGTTTGTGGATGAATCTTCCTGACAGAAGGAAGGAGAGGGAAGGGAAGGGAAGGGAAGGGAAGGGAAGGGAAGGGAAGGGAAGGGAAGGGAAGGGAAGGGAAGGGAAGGGAAGGGAAGGGAAGGGAAGGGAAGGGAAGGGAAGGGAAGGGAAGGGAAGGGAAGGGAAGGGAAGGGAAGGGAAGGGAAGGGAAGGGAAGGGAAGGGAAGGGAAGGGAAGGGAAAAGGTGAGGGGAGCCCAGGGAAGTGCTGGTGCCTTAGGATTTAGCTTTTCTATTTTTCAGATCCACTCCTTTAGGGTATCACTCTAAAACTCCACAGGTGCTTTCTCCCATGTTATCCAGACAAAAAAATTCCTCTCCAGGCCTGGGAATTAAGGACACCTCACTGCCTCAGGCCTGGGGAGATATAAATAACAGTGAACTGGGGGGGTGGAATTTGGAGTATCTGAAGCTGTAATTGGAGGATTAACCCCTGATATGTAAATGGACCAAATTTATAATTTTCTGAAAAACTTGTGACATTGTCCATCTTGGGTGTACCCCTCAGAGGCACAAGATGTATTTACTGAAGGCCTGCAATAAATGCCCACTTTTATTCCCTCAATCTTGCCTATGTTTTCAGCATCCACTCTGAGGCACTGGGGAGGCTCCTGCGGGACCCTTCCAACCCAGCTCTGACCCCCCTGCCCAGCCCAGCTCAGCCTTTGCCTGTGCAGGAGGGAGAGCTGTGCTACAGGTGTGGTGGGTTTGCCTCCCAGCAAGGCCTCAGATGGAAAACACGCTGTGTTAGTCGCGGAGCCAGCGAGGCCTGTGGATAATTTGACACTGGGGCCATGAATTGGACATTGTGTTCCTGTGCACAGGGCAGGATCAACAAGCAAGAGGCAGCAGCCAGCTCTGTCACGAGGCAGAGCTGCAGTGTCACAGGAAGAAGGAACTGCTGACATTTCCCAGCTGAGCCTTCTCACATCCCCTCACACACAAACAGTGCAATGTGAAAATACTTGGTACTAGAAATCCTGATGTCCCTTTGAAGGAGCTGACACTTGCCTGGAAACTTTTTGTCTTCATCCTCCACACCAGAAGGATATTTTTCCACAGGAGAGCGCAGGTTTGCTGCAATATTTGTGAGGCTTTCTTGGATGCCCCCTGCATTTTTCCAGCTAAGATGGGGAAAGAAAATGATGTAATTTAGAGCAAAACAGGACACTGGGAATTAAATAGCACTTCAGAGGAAGCAAACAACATGCCAAGGGGGGAAAAGTTGTCTCCTTAACTTTGGATAACTAAAATTGAAAGGAAATAGGCCAAGATCATGCAAGGGAACAGATAGCTGGGCTGGACTCTGAGCTGCCTCTTCCACATGCACAGGTTCATCCTTCCTCACCCAAACTCATCCTTCCTCCCCCAAATTCTCCTTCCTCATCCAGGTTCATCCTTCCTCACCCAGGTTCATCCTTCCTCACCCAAATTTGTCCTTTCTCATCCAAACTTATCCTTCCTCATCCAGGTTCATCCTTTCTCATCCAAATTCACCCTTCCTCACTCAAATTCATCCTTCCTCACCCAGATTCATCCTTCCTCACCCAGATTCATCCTTCCTCATCCAGGTTCATCCTTCCTCATCTGAAATTCATCCTTCCTCATCCAGGTTCATCCTTCCTCACCCAGATTCATCCTTCCTCATCTGAAATTCATCCTTCCTCATCCAGGTTCATCCTTCCTTATCCAGACTCATCCTTCCTCACCCAAATTCATCCTTTCTCATTCAAACTCATCCTTCCTTACCCAAGCTCATCCTTCCTCCTCCGAAATTCATCCTTCCTCACCCAAATGCATCCTTCCTCACCCAGATTCATCCTTCCTCATCCCAAAGAGGCTTTGTGGAACAGACAACCGCTCACTTTCCACGTTTCACTGTAGGAAGTGAATTTGTGTCTGGCCTCAAAGATGTGGTTTGCTGGCAGAGCACTGCTCACGTGCCCTGGGTTCTGAACCAGACCCAGAATCTCGTTACAAACACTGGACAGAGGCTAAAAATAACGCAAAACTGAGGCTGCCACGGCCTGCCTTCACCAGGCTGCTAAGAGACCAGTTTGTTCTGTTTTCACCCAGATATTAAGGAACTTTAATGCACTTAGAGCAGGGCAGGATTAGAACACCCATGTGCTCAATATCCCCCTGAATGCTGAGCAGGGAGTATTTCTTTGGGATATTTATTTCAGCTCCAGATTTAATCCTGTGGCAAAGCAGCAAGAACAGGAGCAAGTTCAGAGTGATGGGTTTCACCCCTTTCCCAGGGGAGCAGGGCAGGGAACCTCCCAACATGTTTTTGTGGTTTAATCCTTTCAAACGGCTGAAACCCAAAATCATAAAAACACAAAATCAAAGCAACCTCAAAGGCAGAGTCTCCATTCCCCTTGGACAGCATTCCTGATTTCATGGATTGGGCAGCTGGAGTTAATAAATGGTTCCACTGCTCTGTTTCTTTCACTGCTTGTTTTTTGGAACAATTAAATATTTGTGTACTACAGGGGCAAGGGATCCAAGATCCCGGTTATCACAGGGCTTTCCTTATCTTATCTCTCTTTCCCTTCCCAAACTTCCTCCCTCCATTCCACCCTACTGCCTGCACTAAAAGTTAAAGGTAAATAGGAAGAGATTTCTAGGAAGTGTCACTTATTTTTTCTTTTTTTTTTTTTTTTTTTTTGCTTAAGTCTTGATTTCAGTCATGAGCTGAAAGCAGCCCAGGATGTTTGGGTAGTAAACAAAGTGCGGTGGTGTTTGGATAACAAGGAAAACATGATGGCCTTTAAAGGATGCACGGAATATCTGCAGTCACAACAAATCATTTTAAAATGATGGAGCAAATCTAAAACGTTTTAGACAATTTTAACCAAATTTCTACCAGTTTTAATTTACTTTTTGCCCGTGGAGTAAGGAGCAAATACCACTGGGAGCCAAATATGAAGCCAGGAATTCAAAAAAGTGATGCTGCCTACAAAGGCTGTGGAATTTAATTTCCAGTTAGAAAACTAATAAATATTAGCTATCATTAACTTTAAATTAGGTATCTAATTAATTTATTAAATAATTATCAAAAAGGTAAAAAATACAGCCAAGAGAGAATCCTCTGTGTGGCCTCAGATGCAGAAGGCAAAATAAACACATCAGAAACTGGAGGCAGTGATGTTTGGGAAACTTTAATCCCATTAAGAGCATCACTTGTAAGGCTGGATGTCTCCAGGGGCTCATTAAGTGCATCCAGACTTCCTGCTCTCCAGGAAATCCCTGCCAAGGTGTTGCAATAACTTTTCCTGGATCCTGCATGCAGCTCTGCTCTACCAGAAGCTGTCCCAGGAAGGCACATCCCATATAATCCCTTTATTTACTATCCCAGGGAATTCCTCTTTGGCACCTCTTCACACTGCTTTCCTCTATAAATTTAACTTTTTGAGGTCTGTTTGAAGATGTCCCGCTCATTGGACTGGGAGACTTTTAAAGGTCCCTTCCAACCCAAAGCATTGCTGGATTTTATGATTTTAGCTCCTAAAATCAAGCTGCTCTTCAGGCAGCAACCTGTCAGTTTTGAGTTCAAAGGGAGAAATCCATGGTGCATCTCACACCTCCCAGAGGATCCAGTGGCTTTCCCAGAGCCAAGGATGAATCCCTGCACGTGGAGAGTGCAGAGCACTCCCCATCCCCTCCTCTTTGCCAGTTCTGGCAGGTTTTTGTGTTTGCATCTGATAAATCTGAGACAGATTTGCACTGGCTCCAACTCAGACTGGAACAGGTTGTTTTTTTCCTGCTCTCAACTTGAAAATAACAACTCTAAGCCTGCCCTTAGTCAAAGATCAACACTTCAGCTCATACAGAGAAGTGAAATTTTGGGGTTTTGTATTTTTAGATGCCTTTAGTGGCAGCAGGGCAAGAGGAGGAGAGCAAAGGGAGGGATCATCACCCAGTGCTCAACCTGCAGCCACAGGGAGAACCAAAACCCACACACCCCTAGAAAAGCTGAATATTTTTGCTCCTTTTCCTGTAAAACACTTTGTTGTGAACTTGTAGTCCACCAGAAAACAGAGCTGGAAGGAAGCATCATAAAGCACCAGTTAGGAAAAACTCATCATCCCCTCACGAAAACACAAACCCTGCATGGAGAATTTATCCCATCCCTACTTCTAAATTAATTTTCCCCTTGATAAAAGCAGAGATCTGTGGCTGCTTACCTGCTGGTGTGTTTTCCATGGGGTCTCCTGCAGCTCTGGGGTGCTGGGGCTGCTCTGGTCCCTTTTCAGCCCCAGGGAGGCTCAGCCCGGTGGCCTTGCCCCTCTCCAGGCTGACGTCACCCGGGCAAACCCTCCCAAAAACTTCTGCAGGGATGATCCAAACTCTCCCAAAACTGCTGCAGGGATGATCCAAACCCTCCCAAAACTGCTGCAGGGATGATCCAAACCCTCCCAAAACTGCTGCAGGGATGATCCAAACCCTCCCAAAATTTCTGCAGGGATGATCCAAACTCTCCCAAAACTGCTGCAGGGATGATCCAAACCCTCCCAAAACTGCTGCAGGGATGATCCAAACCCTCCCAAAACTGCTGCAGGGATGATCCAAACTCTCCCAAAAACTTCTGCAGGGATGATCCAAACTCTCCCAAAACTGCTGCAGGGATGATCCAAACCCTCCCAAAATTTCTGCAGGGATGATCCAAACTCTCCCAAAACTTCTGCAGGGATGATCCAAACTCTCCCAAAACTGCTGCAGGGATGATCCAAACCCTCACAAAACTGCTGCAGGGATTATCCAAACTCTCCCAAAACTGCTGCAGGGATGATCCAAACCCTCACAAAACTGCTGCAGGGATTATCCAAACTCTCCCAAAACTGCTGCAGGGATGATCCAAACTCTCCCAAAATTTCTGCAGGGATGATGCAAGCTGTCCCAAAACTTCTGCAGGAATGATCCAAACTCTCCCAAAACTGCTGCAGGGATGGTCCAAACTCTCCCAAAACTTCTACAGGGATGATCCAAACTCTCCCAAAACTGCTGCAGGGATGATCCAAACTCTCCCAAAATTTCTACAGGGATGATCCAAACTCTCCCAAAATTTCTGCAGGGATGATCCAAACTCTCCCAAAACTGCTGCAGGGATGACCCAGCCTTGGAACAGCACCTACAACCAGCTGGCCCTGAGCCTGGGCGTGTTTACAGCCCGCTTTGGAGGGTTGCACTCAACCCTTGCAGATGTTCCCAGCAGAGCTGGGGTGGCCTGGGATGGGGTGAACCTTCACTCCTGAGATAGGTGGCAAAATGTATGTAATTTATGCATAAAATACATGGCCAAAATATATAAATTTATATATAAAATTTATATAATTTATATAGAAAAAGTTATAAAAGTAATAATAATAAATAACACTAAAAATAAAAATATATTAAAATTAAAAAATAAAATTATATTTTAATATCTGCTGATATTTTTTCTGATCAGTTAAGTCCCCCAAGCAGATGCTCCAGAGGATTTCTGAGAAGGGGACTCAGGGGGTCTCCAGCCCAGCTTCTCCAGAGAACAAACTCTGCTGCCTTGTCCCCATCGTGCCCAGAGCCTGGCTCAGCAAATGCTCCTTCCTCTGCTCCCCAGCACCAACGGGGTTTTTAGTTCTTCTTTCTCCTTTCTCTGTTGTTTTGAGCGTTTTTTCCCCAATTTCCACTCCTTTTAATTGCTTTTCCAGCAGCTGCCGCACAGCTGGAAGCAGGATGGAGCGTGTTGGGAGTTTGAAAACAAACCATCCTTGCAGTGGGTGTGCATTCAGAGCAGGGAGGTGAGGAAATCAGAGAAGCCAGGGAATCCAAAGGAGCTGCGAGGGTGCATGGCCAGGGCACAATTCAACAGTTAAATGAATTTGACTGTCCCGGAACTTCACAGCTCCAGACTGTGCCCCTGATTGCAGAGCTGCCTCAAACCACAGGGTTGTCGCTTTACCAAAGGCTGGGGCTCTGCTGCAGCTGCCGATTTTCTCATTTTCAAGGCATGAGCTCATTTAGGAGAGGAGCAGAAGCGTTTTCCGGCATCCCTCGGTGTTGGGCAATGGGGCAGCAACAGGCAAAGCTGCTCGTGAGTGCAGGAACCCAAACCAGCAAATCTGAGTGCACCTCAGCAAAACAGAACTTTTGTGACCAAAACCTGGCCTGAGTGTGGGACCAGCCCTGCCCTGGCTGCACATTGGCTGCAGAAAAGGATTTTCACACAAAAATGGCACCTGCTCGAAGCACTTCCCATCCTGCTCCTGAAGTGGGACCCCAACCCCTCAAGGCTTCAGATATTAAAATATCTCCTGATATTAATATTAAAAATTATTAATTATTATTTAAATTATAAAAGAATAATTTAAATAAAAATTATATAATTTATATATAAAAGGTATAAAATTTAATAATAATGATAAAAATATAAAATATAGATTAACAATTAAAAATGAAATTATATTAAAATATCTGCAGATATCAAGATTCATATTAATTTATTATTAAAATAAATAAAATAAATAATAATTTAAATAAATTTATATAATTTTTATATATAATGTATAAAAATAATAAATAATAATAGAATAGTAAAAATATATAAAAATAAAATTATATTAAAATATCTGCAGATATTAATATTAATAATTATTTAGTATTAAAATTAATAAAAATTAACAATTCTAATAAAATGTATATAATCTACATATAGAAATTTATAAAAATTATTAATAATAAATAATAATAGGATAATAGAAATAAAAATATATAGAAAATTTAAAATAAAATTATATTAAGATATCTGCAGATATGAACATTAATAACTATTTTTATCATTAAAATTAATAGAATTTAATAATTTTAATAAAGAATTGTATAATTTATATAATAATTTCTATATAATATTTATATAATTTATATATAAAATTTATAAAAATAAATATTAAAATAATAATAAATACAAAATATATTAAGAAAAATAAAAATAAACTGATATTTTAATATCTGCTGCTGTTTTTTCTGATCAGTTAAATCCCCCAAGCAGATGCTCCAGAGGATTTCTGAGAAGGGGACTCAGGACCTGCCCTTGTATCTGCCAGGAGGAGGAGAGGGGCTGGGAAGGGAGCCAGACCCTTGCAGGAGGACATGCCAAGCAAAGGGAAATGGAACAGCAAGAGCTCTGGGAAGCCCTTATCAAAGGGAAATTCAGCGTGTTAAATCAGGGACTTTCTGGACATCTCTTAAAAGAAGCATTAAAAGGGAACTAATTAATTTTACAGCTAAAAAAAAAATAAACGCATGGCAGACTGCCCTTCCACACCATCAGAAGCAAAGGAGCATGAACTGCTGGGAACTGTCCCCAGGCTCAGATTAAACTTCTTTGGGGTTATTTCCTCTCCACTGAGGAGCTCAGGGAGCACAAACTCCTTTTATTTTGCTGCACCCTTCACCGAGCCATGAGGCTGGAGGTGCCCAGCTCCTCCTCTGCCTCAGCAGGGTCTGGCCAGAGCTGGCAGTGCCCTCCATCCCTGCAGGGCACCTTTCATGTCCCACCTTTGCCACAGACATCTTTTATGGAAAATCCTTTCTTTAGGATTTTTCCTCCTGAGAAGCTGAGAGGCCTCAGGAACAAAATGTAAACATTGATTATCTGCTGCTGTGGAATGCAACAGGTGCATCTGGGATTGGTCTCATGTGGGTGTTTGTAATTAATGGCCAATCTCCAGCTGGCTTGGACAGAGAGCTGAGACACAAACCTTTGTTACCATTCTTTTCTATTCTATTCTTACCTAGTCTCCTGATGAAACCTTTTCTTCTATTCCTTTAGTATAGTTTTAATGTAATATATATAATAAAATAACAAATCAGCCTTCTGAAACATGGAGTCAGATCCTCATCTCTTCCCTCACCCAAGAACCCCTGTGAACACTGTCACAGGCTCGGACTCTCTGAGAGTCAGAAGATTTTGTTATTCATTCCATTCTCTCCCTGCTTGCTAGCCTTCTGATGAAATCCTTTCTTCTATTCTTTTACTATAGTTTTAATGTAATATATATCATAAAATAATAAATCAAGCTTTCTGAAACATGGAGTCAGATCCCTGTCTCTTCTCTCACCCAAGAACCCCTGTGAACATCATCACACCCCTCCCCATTCCACTGCCCCTCGCCCCATTCCAGCACCCACCCAGTGAACTCACCTTGGGCACAGCTCCAAGCACAGAAATGAATTGCTGAATTGTTTTATTTTATCTGGGGTGGATTTCCCAGTGCCTGGAGGTGATTCAGCCCTGCAGATGGACAGTGTGCCATGCCAGGAGCACACAGCTGCCATGGGGTCACTGCTAGCCCAAAGCTGGGCGGTCGGAGCCCACTGTTAGAATACTGCAAAATCCCCCCAAATTCAGTTTAAAATATGTAAATATTGCACCCTGAGAGCCCTGGCCATGCCCACAACCAGAGCCCCCCATGCTCTGCCTGAGCCCAACCACCTGAAACCCTGGTGCACCCCAAAATCAGCCCAGGCTTTGAGAACCATCCCCACTTCCAGCACAGCAAAACAACCAAGCGTTTAACAACCCAATCCATCTTTATTTTGGAAGTACTTCCAGCTGGGAAAGGAAAACCCTCACCTTTACAAGTGCAGCCAAGTGCTGGAAGAAAGGCAAGTGTGCAAAGGAGCTGCAGCAGGAGGAGTGTCCCACATGTGTCACCTTCAGGCTGACACCCTCTGCTCCTGCTGCCCCAGCTCTGCGTGCTGGCCGTGCCATAAATCTCACTTGCTGAACAGAGATACTCCTAAATAAGGACATTTCTTGGGAACCTAAACGAAAGCAGACACCTGAAACTCTCCATAGAAAAATACAACAGCACCAAGTGAAGGCGTTCTCCAAGCTTTGGATCCATCACTGCAAGGCAGCTCCGACCAGCTCACCTCGGAATGGGGACCCAAACTGGTTAAATTTACCCCAAATCCCCCCAAATCCAGTTTATCTCTGGGAGCACAGGCTGGGTGTGTGGACGGATGGGATTTGGAATGGCACTGATAACAGCTGAACAAAGAGCTTCCAATGTCAGGAATAAATCCGCTCTTCCCAGGGCACTCCCTGGTTTAATTTTGCTATTCTGACAATTACAGACATTTTAGGATACTCTCAAACACTTCTGACATGAGGACAGTGATGTTTTGGGGTGGAATTTTGCCCCATTTTAACACATGATGTCACCAGGCCAAACAGATCCCACCCAAAGAGGGAATTAATCAAATGAGCCAAATTCTCTGTCCTTTCTGGAGCTGCACAAAAAAAACAGCGCCACCATCCACTGGGCTCCTCCAAGATAAACAACAGCACCAAACTGAGCTCATCTGGCTTCCAATCCAAAGTTTTCCCATCTGAAATGTGAGGAAATATGGAAACATCTGAAACAGACAGCACAGAACTATTTCACAGACTATTAACTCCAAGTGAAAGAATAAATTCAAGGCAGACACCAAAGCTGGTCACAGGTCACACTAATTCCCTAAATCCAGGTGACAAAAATGTGCTGGATTGATGGGCAGGTGACACTTGGCTGAAACACCACTGGCAAAAAGACACCAAAGAAATGTGAGATTTGGGAAAAATGCACTCAACTTGTGCTCACACCTGCATGGGGAAGTGCCAAGAGAATTCCAAGTCCCAAATTGCTCCAAATAAAGGCAAAAGCTCAGAGCTCCCAGCCAGCAGCAGGGCTGGGGCTAAATAAGCACAGCACCTGAATTTGGGGGTTTTTTTTTTGTTATTTTCTGACAAGTTTCACCCCTGTCAGGCACTGCTGGAGCTGCAGTTTGCTTTAATCCTTTTAATCCCTCATTTCCAGGGCTGTGCTTCCCTGGGATGTCCAGGGCTTTCTGTAGGGCTTGGGCTCAAATTTTAACTGGAAAAATCCAAAATTGTGCATTTCTGTGCAACCTATGGGTACAAAAGAGGAAGTGAAATTCTGCATAAGGAGTTCACATTTCCCTAGATAAGAAGCTGATGGAAACAGATTTTGGCTGAACACACTGATAAACCATTATCAGACACATCACACACATTATTGCCTGATAATTACACACAGCTGGGACACACAACTCTAAATTTACCCTTTTTTTTTTTTTAGTTTTCTCAAGAAAAACAAGGTTTTTTCTAACTTTAAAGTGAAGATACATAAATGATATGACTTATGAAGCCAATGTCTCAATAGAAACACATCTCTGTATCTGTTCATTGCAGAGCAAAATGAACTGGGAGCAATCTTTAATTTCCCCTTATAAAACTAAAAAAAAATGTGATGATAGCTTTGCGTAGAAAAAACCAAAAAAATAATATATTTTCAACACACACCTGTCATATCTCAGGCTAAAGGACCACATATTCTACTCTTTTTAGTGCTTCAAGGCAAACCAAAGGCACCTTTCTTATGGGTGAGGCTGTGAGCTGGGACCCTTTTATTTGGGGTTTTACAAAGGGGGTGACAAAATGGGTGACAGAATGGGCCCTGCGTGACTGCAACCACAACAACGAGAGACTGGGGAACACTGGAGCTCATGAATGCACAGCTGGCAAGGAAAATCAACCCTCTCCAAAGCCCTGTGTGTGACAGCAGCTGGCAGGACACACAGCCAGGGGGACAATCAGACTGCTCTGAATGGACACAGGGCACAACCACACCACTCTGCCCACCCTTTGTGCCCCCCGGCACGCAGGACAAACCCCAGGGGCACCCACAGCTGCCAGCCTGCAGGGGAAGGTGCCAGGTTTGATCTGCAGGTGAACATCCTCAAGCTGAGCTGGCCCTGCAGGTCAGGACCCTCCTTGCAGAGGGACAGGGACTCTGCAGAGGTTTTTCCACCCTCTCTTCTAAGCAGGAGCATCTTCAAAGCAGAAGCAGGGGTGGCTGGGCTGGTGAGGAGCAGGGATGGGTGTGCAGGATGGGCAGAGAGCCCAGGATGGGCACGGCCAGACCTTGCAAATCCCTGGGGCAGAGAGTGAAGGACAGCCCAACCTGCTGCCAGCAGAGCCAGGGGGAGGCAGCTGGGAGCTCCTGATAGCCACCAGCTGCAGGAGATGCTGTGGCTGTGCCCTCCTGCCCAGCAGAGCCCGGGGAATGCAGCTGAGAGCTGCTGCTCCAGGAGATGCTGTGGCTGTGCCAGGAGATGCTGTGGCAGTGCCCTCCTGCCCAGCAGAGCCAGGGGAATGCAGCTGAGAGCTGCTGCTGCAGGAGATGCTGTGGCAGTGCCAGGAGATGCTGTGGCTGTGCCAGGAGATGCTGTGGCTGTGGCAGGAGATGCTGTGGCTGTGCCAGGAGATGCTGTGGCTGTGCCCTCCTGCCCAGCAGAGCCCGGGAGCAGCGAGGGGAGGAGGATTTGGGGTCACAGCTCCTGTTCCAAGGCCAGGGTGGTGGCACAGGCTCAGAGCTCCCCAGGCCAGCTGTCCTTGCCCAGCCCAGCTCCAGGAGCAGAGGGAGGGTTGGTGCTGGCACCCACAGGAGCACGAGGAGCTCAGAAGATGACTCTGTCCTCCTGTGTCCTCTCCCACCACAGGCTGCTGTTCAGGGTGCCAAAGCTGCTGTCCTCCTCCTCCTGCTCCTTAGCCAGCTCCACAAACACCTGGGAAACACAGAGAAGGAACTGAATTTTCAGTTAGAAAACTGATAAATATTAGCTGTTATTAACTTTAAGTTAGGTATCTAGTTAATCTATTAAATAATTATCTGAAAGGTAAAAATACAGCCAAGAGGACCCCATGCTCCTTGTAGGAACTTCCCTGGCCACAAATACAACTCATGCCAAAATCCTGATGAGTATTCAACGTATTGCTTCATCTCTGAGTAAGACATTTTTAGTATTTTGAGGTTTTTCTCCTTACTCCTACCCTCCCTACCTCTTTTCTTCAATGAAAGGGAAGTTCAGCACTGAAGACATTAATTGTCAGCAATAATTAATCCACAATAAGCAATTACAAGTCTCAGCTTCACCCTCCTTCCAGCTACAAACAGCAAATGTCTGTTCTTGGAATAAATCAGAGCAGCTTTTCCACTAATACCACACATTTGCTCTCTTCCAGTCACTGCAGTTGGCATCTTATTTTTAGAGGGGAAAACAGGAATAAAGAGGAGCTGGAGAGCTGGCAGATGTGATTCACTTTGCAAAAAGGGAATTCAGTTTCCCAAAAATGCCCCAACAGGCATCAGCAAAGCAGAGAGCAGAGCCTGGGGGATGAGCTGCCTGCACAGGGTCCATCATTATGGGATCACGGAATGCTCTGGGTTGGAAGGGACCTTAAAGATCATCTCATCCCATTCCTGTTACAGGCAGGGACGCCTTCCACTGTCCCAGGGTGCTCCAAGCCCTTCCAGCCTGGCCTTGGACACTTCCAGGGATCCAAGGAGGGATTCCTTCCTCATTGGAAGAATTCCAAGGGAGGAATTCCTTCCAAATATCCCATCCACACCTTCACCTGGCAGGGTTTGCACTGAAAACCCAGGGTTTAAACTCACAAACCAGAATTGAACACACCTGTTCCAGTGTTGCTTGGGAAAAGCTGTAGTCCTCGATGTTGAAGGTGTGTTTTACTGGGGAAAGAATCAGAAAGAGCAGATTTAGGGACACTTCACTTACTCTTGATTTCCCAAGAAACAGAGTTGGGGACAAACATCAATAAAGGAAAATTAGGTTCAATAAATTTGGGACAGAAATGGAGGAGTGACATCACATGGCAGAAGTGATGGGAGACAAAAGGATTTGTGTGTGTGATGTATGGCAGGTGCTTCATTACCTTCCTCCAGCTTGGAAAAACAATGTGAAAGTGACTGTACATCTTCTTTGGGAATTTTATATGCCAAGATGGAAGCAAAACTGGAACAAAGAAGGAAAAAAAAATTAGCTTCAAGCAAAATCACTCCAAGTACAAATATTAATACTCCATGGAATGGATTTGAACTCCTTTCCTGAAGGTTACTGCAGGAATTCTGATTGTCATGCTCACACAGGAGAAGGGCAGTGATGCAGCTCCAGATGGATTGTATTTGCAGAGGATTGTATTTGCAGGGATCCCCGTGGCAGGGAGGAATGATAAATCTGACTCCATGTGCTCAGAAGGCTAATTTATTACTTTATAATACTATTATATTAAAGAATGCTATACTAAACTACACTAAAGAATACAGAAAGGATACAGACAGAAGGCTAAAAAGATAATAATGAAAACTCGTGACTCTTTCCAGAGCCCTGACACAGCTTGGCCCTGATTGGCCAAAGAGTGAAAACAACTCACAGCAGAACCCAATGAAACAATCACCTGTGGGTAAACAATCTCCAAACACATTCCAAAGGAGCAAAACACAGGAGAAGCAAATGAGATAAGAATTGTTTTCCTTTTTCTCTGAGGCTTCTCAGCTTCCCAGGAGAAAAATCCTGGGCAAAGGGATTTTTCAGACAATGTGAATGGCACAGCTGAGACCACCCAAGACTGTTCTAAGCTCATGCTCCTCCACTCAGATTCAATCAGTTTTACTCTGCTTACTCATGGCAGGTTTGCTTCCTGGAGCTCCCAGAGCCCTGAGGGTTTGGATTTCAGCAGAGCTGGGCACGTCCTGGAAGTTTGCATCACACAGCAGTTCCTGCAACCCCAACTGCAGCCCAGGGAGCTGCTCTGCCCTGCAGAGGGGACTCTCCCATCTCCCAGTTTGAGGAAGGATCCCGACCCCAATCCCCCAAGGATCACACTGCTCTGGATGCCTGCAGTGCCCTTGCTGGAGTCTCTGCAGTCACTGAGCCAAACTGAGAGCTGCTGGTGGGACAGCAGCCAGCCCACCCTGCAGCTGAGACCCCCAGAGACCTCAGGCATTTCCAGGTGAGGGCACAGAGTCAGGAACTCGGGTTTCAGCCCTTTCCCAGGGGCCCTGACTCAGGAGGAAGCTGTCAGGCAACAGCAATGCAGAAATCCAGTTTTGCTTCCTCTGTGCCAAACATCTGTGTGGGCTCCGGGCCCCCGCCCTGCCAGCCTGGGCTCTGCTGCCTTCCACATCCCTTCCTTTTTGTATTCCTCTTTTTTTTTTAAAGCTGTGTGTAAATATTTACATTCCTTCCCCGGTGCCAAGCTGCTGCTGTGCAATCAGAGGGTTTGATTAATTGGATTAATATCAATATTTTCTGTGTGTCTGTCAAACCTTACCTCTCCTGGCGGTTGGCGTTGGGGAAGATGTGCAGAATCTGGCTCTGCAGATACTCCACCTGCTGCACATCTGCTGTTTCCCTCAACTTCATTTCCAAGAAGTATCCTCTGCCAAATTTGCTCTTCAGGTGTTGGACAGTACCTATACACCTATAAATGACAGGCAAAAACCACAAGAACAGCCTAAACTCAAACAGATCCTTTAAACTGGGAAGGATTCATTTAAAGCACCAAATTTAGGGTACCAAATTTATCTGTATTTTTAGAGGAATGTATCAGCACGGCTGCCTGTGCTGATATATTCACGGGGGTCTGGGGGTACCTGAGCTGCCCTGACACCAGGATGGCCACACGGTCACAGACAGCATCTGCCTCCTCCATGTAGTGTGTGGTCAGGATTGCTGCTCTCTCCTTGTTCTTAAAGGCTGCTCGGATTGCCCTCCTGCAAAACACAACCCAAAGCACCCCTGGGCAAAAACATCTGCCAGGGAACAGCAAATCCTGCCTCAGTAATCCTCATAACCCTCTGTTTATGGATTAATGCTACTCCCACAGCAACAATTAACACCTGTGTTTCCTAAAGACTGCTCAAATCTGCATTCCTGATATTATTGTAAGGATTTCTTTCAGCCTTCAAGCCTGTGATTCCCAAGTTCCTCTGGCACACAGGTTGGGCTGATGCTCCTTTTCTTGTGAGACCCCACCTGCACAGGAGGAGCTGCTGGAGAGAGCCCAGAGGAGGCCATGGAGATGCTCCAAGAGCTGGAGCCCTTCTGCTATGGACACAGGTTGTGTTGGGGGTGTTCAATCCAAACAGGACCTCTGGGGAGACCTCAGAGCCCCTCCCAGGGCCTAAAGGGGCTCCAGGAAAGCTGGAGGGACAAGGGATGGAGGGACAGGACACAGGGAATGGCTTCCAAAGGGCAGGGATGGATGGGATATTAAGCAGAAATTACTCTGTGTTAGTGGAAGATATCCCTGCCCACGGCAGCAAGGTGTAACTGGATCATCTTCATGGGCCCTTGCAGCCCAGCCCAGTGAGTTATTCCCTGTCCGTGGCTCCCAGGGAGGGACAACCCAGCAGGGACAACTGTCCCGAGATCAGGCTGGCCCCCTGGAGCCACAGCACTCACCACATGTGCTGCTTGGCCTTGGGGTCCATCCCCGTGGAGGGCTCGTCCAGCAGCGTCACCCGCGGGTTGCCCAGCATGCTGAGGGCAAAGCAGAGCTGGGGGAAGGCACAGGGGCAGGGTGAGCACAGGGAGGCGCTGGGGGGACCCCCAGGGGTACCCAGAGCCCCCCTCACCTTGCGCTTCAGCCCCATGCCCAACTTCTTTGTGGTCTTCTGCAGGTGGTCCTTCAGATCCAGCACGCTGGCGATGCTGGGGAGGGAAGGACGGGTGGGAAAGGTTGGGAGGGTTTGGCTTCCCCCTCACCAGAGAATGCAAAAAGAGCTCCTTGGGAAGAGCTCAGTTATAAATATTTGTGTATCAAGTTTAAAAAAAAGCAGAGCAAAAAGCAGAATTGGAGCTTCCATGCAAAGCCACCTGCCCTGGAGGAGCTTTGGTGACAACAGAAACAGCTCCAAGCTCAGGGCTCCCCATCCTTGCAGCTTCTACAAAGGTCACTATTAGTATTTTATAACCTTAAAAAATAATTATGAAATAATAATAATTATAGTAAAATTCATTCAATTATAATTGTTATTTATAATAATAAAAATTATCATTCATTATAACAAAAATTATTATTTACTATACTAAATTGTCATTTATTTTTTATTATAATAAATTGTTATCTATTATTTATAATAAATAATTGTTATTTATTATTTATATAAGTATAATTATATATCTAATAATAATAATTATAATTATTATGAATATAATTATAATATAATTTTCAATAATATGTCAAAATTAAAATCCCTATTGAATTTTGTGTGGATGAACCTTCATCTCCTCATCTACGAATTCACAACTGCAGAATTTCAACCAAGCTTAAAACCAAACTTAAATGGAAACAAAAACTGCATTGGGAAAGGTGAGAAGGCGAAAAAAAACCCACAAAAAAAAGCCAAAACCCCTCCAGCAATGAGGCTGAAGATAAAAAAAAGCTAAAGCAACTTTAGCTCAAGCACAAAGATTTCTGTAATTAACAACTCACCGTTTGACGACCTCTTTAACATCAGCCTGGCTCATGCCTTTGATGGCACCATAAATCTCAAAGTGCTCCTGCAGTGTGATATCTGGCCACAGAGGATTTGTCTGGGGACAGTACCCCACGAATTTCACAGAGTCATCCTCACTGCTCAGCCCCAAGGAATCATCTCCCATCAGCACCTGTGAGGAAAATGCCCAATACTACAAACTTCCAAACTCTTTTTGCATGGCTTTGGCAGAAAACATTTGCATGGTTTTAGCAAAATGGCCTCAGCAGTGCTTGCAATAATTACAATAAAATGGAAATGTGGGTTGATTTTTTGTGCAACTGTGGCATGGAACATACCTGCCCACTGGTTGGCTCAATCTCTCCAACAAGCATATTAATTAATGTGCTTTTCCCAGCTCCATTGGGTCCCAACAAACCCAGGATTTCTCCTGAAAAGGGACAACACAAACATTACCCACAAGATCAGATCAATGGCTCCAAGAGTTGTTTTTATAAATCAAACAGCTCGACAGCAAAGCAACTGAACTCCAACCTTTCTTCACACAGAGGGAAACATGTTTGGTTGCCACTTTCTTTATTTTTCTCCCCAGAAGAAATTCCTTCCTCTCATCAAACTCTTTGTGCAGGCTGCTGACCAGGATTGCTGGCATCTGGCAGGGAAGAGGGAGGTGGCTGCAGATCCCAGCACCTCTGGGGAGCCCCAAAAAAGTGGGAATTTGGGTTTTACCTCCTCACTCCTGGGGCTGCTCAGGATCTCCTTGACTCTCAGCCTCTCTGCCTTCACATCCTCATCCTCGTTCTCCTCGTGAGGCACATCTGGGAACTTCCAGGGCTTGGCTTTGGTGAAACATTTCCTGAAAGGGAGGAAGGCAGCACGAGGCTGAGGCTGGCTCAGGGCTTGGGTGCTGGTTTGGAAGGAACTGAGTTTTTTGGGATGCATGATATGGTACAAGAGGGACTCCTCTCTTCTTGATGAGCTGAGATTACCCTGAATCACCCTTGATTATCTGAAGGGTGGTGATGGACTGAGAGTTGGTGATCTGAGGGGTGGTAACTGAACTGAGAACCCAAGGTTTTGTCTTACTGTGATGTGTTGGGAATTTGGTGTGGGGAGGAGGAATGTTTTGGAAGGTTTTCATTCTGAGTTCTGTGTGTGTTTCTTTTTACATACAGTTGTAAGTTAATAAAGTTTTTTTTTGTTCCCTGTATTCCTAAGCTGGAGCCTGCTTTGCTCTATTTCTGGTCACATCTCACAGCAGACACCAGGGAGAATATATTTTCATGGGGGCACTGGCATTGCACCAGCATCAAACCATGACATGCTCAAAGGCATCTGCACATTCCTGCAGCTCATCCCAGCGCAGGAGGAGCCCAGGGACTGCCACTGTGTCACCTCCCTGCTGAGCTCTCTGGCCATGCACTGGGAATGGCAATTCCCTTGATTTTACATAGGTAACATCCTTGCAAAATTCCTGATTTTGCAGAGGAAATAACATTGCAGACAACTTTTATGGAAAATCCTTTCCGTAGGATTTTTCCTCTTGAGAAGCTGAGAGGCCTCAAAACCAAAATGTAAACATTGATTATCTGCTGCTGTGGAATGCAACAGGTGCATCTGGGATTGCCCCATGTTGGATGTTTGTAATTAATGGCCAATCACAGTCAGCTGGCTCAGACAGAGAGTCTGAGACACAAACCTTTGTTATCATTCCTTCCTATTCTATTCTTAGCCAGCCTTCTGATGGAATCCTTTCTTCTATTCCTTTAGTATGGTTTTAATGTAATATATATCATAAAATAATAAATCAAGCCTTCTGGAACATGGAGTCAGATCCTCGTCTCTTCCCTCACCCTCAGACCCCTGTGAACATCATCACAATAACCCTCCCATTTCTGCACTTCAGTGATAGTGAAAGAGATTTTATTTCTCCCCAGTTTAGCCACCACCAGCACCTTCAAAACCAGTTCCTTTGGACAATATTTTGGATAAAAAGCACTGAGGAGAGACTCACCTGAAGAAGGGATCTTCTCTGACCGTCCTCCCGCCGTTCTTCAGCTCGAAGCAGCGCAGCAGGAACAGCCACAGCACACACTGCAGGTAGGGCTGGGCAGACACAAACCACCCTGCTCACCAGGCTGGGAACCCTGGCTGACCCCCCCACAGGGATGAGGGACAAGAAGCTCCAGCCCTGCACCACCACACAAGTGCTGGTGCTGCCAAGAATATGAAATATATCATTACATGCTGCTCAGCAGGCACAACCAAAGTGGGCTTAGATTTAAAAGGAATTATTTGGGGTTTTTGTGCAGAGAGGGGACTGTTCTTGCTCTGGAGCTCTTGCTCCATCAGCAGGGATTCCCATAATAATCACAATTAACAGTGGTAATCAGGCCATGGGGGAAGCAGATGTGGAGCTGGTGGGCACAGCAGCTCTCCTGGCTCAGCATCAGAGCAAATCTTTACTGATAAAGATGATGGGCAGCAGGGGATACCAGCAGGAAGCACAATTCCCTACAGAAAATTGGGAATTTTCCCTCTATAAAACCAGAGAATGCAATGCCATGCTCACAGCCAGAACTGCCACCAGCAGCCGGTCCCAGGGGTCGTGGAATCCCCCGCTCTCACTCTTGCCTTTCCACGAGACCTGGCAATTCAGGGAGAAGCGTGGTCAGGTAAAGAATCCCCTACACAGATTCCATTTCCTCCACTTTCATCTCATTCAGGTGCTCAAGCAGCTCCTGAGCTCTGCAGAGACTCCCAAAAATAAAATCCAACAGCTCCATCCGAAGCTGGGGCTGCTCCTGCTTTCAAACCACCGACTCCCACTGAACCCTCATCCATCCCTGGGTTTGCTCACCTGGTTTTCCTTGGAATATCACAGAACCACGGAACGGTTTGGGACCTCAAAACCCCTCTCATTCCATCCCCTGTTGCTCCAAACCCTGTCCAGCCTGGCTTTGGACATTCCAGGGATCCAGGGGCACCTGTGCCAGGGCCTGCCCACCCTCACAGGGAGGAATTCCTTCCCAAAATCCCATTTAACCCTGCTCTCTGTCAGCTTGGAGCCATTCCCCCTTGTCCTGTCACTCCATCCCTGGTTTAAAATCCCCCTCCATCTTTCCTGTAGGCTCCCTCCACTCAGAGAAAGGAAATTTCATGGGAAACTTGCTGCTTGCCCCATTTTAAAACCAAACCACTTTCCTTAATAGGAAAAAGGTGATTTTCCTCCTTAGGTGGCTACACAGGACACACCAAAGGAGTCCTGCAGTCCTCTTACCTTTATAAAACAAATCAGGCAGCCAATGAGGGGATAAATAGGGATGAAGATGGAGAAGACATAGTGCAGGATGGTGGTCACCAGGTAATGGTCCAGGAAAAAGGACACCTCAGTGACAACTGTGCAGAGCAGGGCTGTCTGTACCAAAGAAAAGGGGAAAAATGTCAATTTTCATCCACTTCAGACACTCCAATCATAAATTAATTAATTTTTTCTTAAAGCTTTTATCACTCAGCATATGGCAGTGAGTGAGACATTGGCAAAAATTTCCCATTTCTTGTGCAACAGGGACACTCAAATCAACAAAACAACTGGGATTTTTTGCTGTGGCTTTGGAAATCACCAATCTTCCCACTCAGCCCAGCTGCAGGCCAAGGCACTCACCACTGAAAATATAAATGACCAAAATTCCTTCGTGTTCTGGACTTTTCTGAAGGTGAAGGAGACCACGTAGGTGAAGAGCACGACGGAGGGGACGTAACCAATCAGGCAAAAAATCTGCAGAGACAGGAGAGGATTCTCAGGGAATGTGCAGCAGGAATTTTTATGCATAAGGAATCACCTCAGTGTGATACAGAACTCTGGATTTGTCACTTTATCTGATGCATTTTGCTGCTTTGGTGCACAGAGAATGTATTATTAAAGAGAAAATAAGCCCAGCCCAGACTCACCACAGCCAGGAACTTGCCCACGTAGAAATAAACACCATAGTGGAAGGCAAAGAGGCTGCCAATCATGAGGATGAGGATGAGGAAGAACAGAGGCAGGTCCACCACAGCCTGGCCAGTCCAGTAAGCTGAGGGATAGAGCCCTGCAATCTTCAGCTGGGTGTAAGCCTTGATCTGCAGCAGGGGAACAACACAGAGTTAATTAAAATTAACATTTTGTGAATCCCCTCCTGTGTTATGCTGTATTGCCAAGCTTGGCTTGGCACAGAAAAGCTTCTCCCAAATCTGCTCCACCCTTGGCATTTTTTAAACCCCTCTCTGGCTCTTTCCAAAGAGGAAATCCCAGGATTTTTAATTCCCTGTGCCTTTCTGTGTGAACACCTGGGTGTTACCTTGTGGTTCTCTGCATTGTCCATGGCGAAGTAGGGTGGCATCCCAGTGATGATGATCCCCAGCAACACGGCTTCAAAATAGATCTCCAGCCTGAAAATTGTGTCTGGAAGGTCCTGGGGTAGAGATCAGGCATTTATTCAATGCCAGAATGTGACAAAAAAAAAATGCTACATTAGGAGTTGGAACATGGTTGTGAATGGTAAAATGGAAAGTCTGTGGGTGTCAAGATCACCTGAGCTGCAGGAAGAAGAACCCCTGTGGAAGTTTTGGGAGTATTTAGATGAGGAATAAATGATAAATAAGGAACTTTTCAGAGCATTTATCTCCTGCAGCAGGTCCCCTCCTCTCCCAAAGGCCCCCCCCAGCTCTGCAGGCAACCTCCACCAAACCCACAATTAATGAATTCACAGCACCATGGAATGGTTGGGGTTGGAAAGCACCACAGGGATCATCTCATCCCAACCCCCAGCTCCTTCCACCAGCCTGGGTTCTCCAAGCCCCACAGAACCTTTAATTCCTGACACATCATCCTCTTTCCAAGCCCTTTTCTCCTCCCCTTCCACAACCTGCAAAGTGCCAGCACCTTCCACACCCTCCTAAACCCTGCACACAGCCCCAAACAGCTTTTCCTTGGTTTGTGGGGTGCTCCTGTGGAGCTCCAGGGCACAAAATAAATGTGTCCTATAAGTTATATAACAAAATAATACCTGGACTTTCCAAGGTAACAAAGAGAGTGTTTAATTTCTAACTCCAACATTTCTAGATTTCTAAAAGTGCCACTGGATTGGAGGGTGACAGTGCCACCTCTCCAATGACACTGGACAAACCAACAGTTCACCAAATTCTATAAAAGAATACAAACCAATATGTCCTTTACATAAAACGCGTGAGAAAGTTCGTTACAAGCATGGAAACATCAAAAACTTAGAAAAACTTTAAAAACCCCAAAAAACCACATTCCTGCACTCCCCCTGCCCCCCAGGGATGCTGTGCCCTCTCCCAGGGTGATTTTTTTGGGAGCTGCTGACCTGAATGAAGGGGTTGCTCCAGATCTGGATGCTCTCAGTCACGTTCAGGCTGCGCAGGAGGAGGTTGCTGACAATGTTCATCAGAACTGGCAGGGAATGCACCATGGTGCTGTTGAATATGATGTTGAAAACATAATTCTAGGAAGAAAAAAAATATGTGCTGCATTAATCCCTCTGCCCTGAGAGGGCTCTGCTTAATTAAACCTGAACATTGGGATAAATCTTTGCATAATCAAGAGATTTGCAGGAGGATATGGGCTGATCTGGGTGCTTGGCACACACAGCCTATTGCAGGAAATCAGGAATAAATTCCCAATTCAGGAAATCAGGAACAAATTCCCAATTCAGGAAATCAGGAATAAATTCCCAGTTCAGGAAATCAGGAACAAATTCCCAATTCAGGAAATCAGGAATAAATTCCCAGTTCAGGAAATCAGGAACAAATTCCCAATTCAGGAAATCAGGAACAAATTCCCAGCGTGTTTCAGGAGCAGTGAGGCTCTGACAAGTGGCACTCCAGACAATTAAAGTCTGGGAAACAAAGCACAGGAGGAGCTGCTCTGGGCTGATCCTGCTCGTGGGTTTAAAACTAGAGAAGCAGAGCTGTGCAGGAGCTGCACTGTCACACTGCTGGCAGCAGTGTCACAGAGTGAAAATGGGGACAAGAGCCAGAGCTGGCACATTGTAAAGCAGCTCCTTGCTGGGGCTTAAATATGATCCCAAAGTTCAGATCTTCCTGTGACTGTGAACATGTACAGCCCAAGAAACTGATTTTTCTTTACACACAAGAGCACCATGGGATTGTATTTCTGTCAAACTGTAATTCAGTCAGTACAAATTTAAAAAAAAAATTATAAAACATTCCTCTACCAGGTGTCCTGTGAAGTAGAACATTTCTCCTGACTTTCTGTGTCCTTGTGGGAAAGGAAAGGGGATCAAAGCTTGATTGGCATACTGTAATTGTAATTATAATTATGGAAGAACATTTATTTTGCTAATATTCTCACTCTCTCCTCTTTGCAGCCTCCTGTATAAGCAATATTATATAATTCCAGAAATTACATTCCATTATATTATATTATATTATATTATATTATATTATATTATATTATATTATATTATTCCATTATATTATTCCAAATCAATATTATTGGATTCCATGACTCCAGAGCTGCTTTTCAGGTGAGGATTTCCCCCAGCAGCCCCAGGAGCTGCTCCTTGGGCACAGCCCAGCCCGTGTGTGCCTTACCTGCCTGGACTGGAGGGCAAACACGTTCAGAGCTGCACTGTGAGGTGCCACTGAGACATAATCACTGTCATTGAACATCTCCCAGAGGATGTTCATGCTCCCCAGGGAGTGCACAATGTCACTGATATCCGACTCTGGGGACACAAAACAGCAGGGAATCATTTAAACTGGAGCAGACCTTCAGGATCATCAAACCATCAAATAAATTTTTTCCCTGGTGAGGGCGCACCCTGAGTGCTGTGTCCAGTTCTGTCCTCCTCAGTTTAGGAGGGACATTGAGGACCTGGAGCATGTCCAGAGGAGGCTGGAGAGGGGCTGGGAACACAAAACCCCTGTGAGGAAGCCCTGAGGGAGCTGGGGGTGCTCAGCCTGGAGAAAAGGAGGCTCAGGGGTGCCCCCATCGCTCTCACAGCTCCTGAAAGGTGCCCGTGCTCAGCTGGGGCTGGGCTCTGTCTGCAGCAGCACTGACACAGCCAGAGCACACAGCTCCAGCTGCACCAAGGGAAATACAGGCTGGAGAGCAGGGAAAAGTGTTTGACAGAAAGGGGGATAAAGTTCTGGAATGTTCTGCCCGGGGAGGTGGTGCAGTCCCCATCCCTGGGTGTGTTTGACAAAGCCTGGATGGGCACTGGGGGCCAGGGCTTGGGTGAGGGGCTGGGGCTGGGCTGGGCTCGATGGGCTTGGAGGGCTCTGACAACCTGGGGATTCTGTTATTCTGTGATTCTGTGATTAATTCTATGAATTCTGTGATTGATTGTAGGATTCTGTGAATTCTGTGATTCTGTGAATTCTGAAATGCAGCCATGACTCCCCACCCCTCAGCCACGTCCCAGTGCCACATCACCCTGTCATTTAAATCCCTCCTCATCAGCAGCCTGGATGTATTTTACACAGAATTATCCATGCACAGCTCAATCCATACAGTTTCTACTGCCCGAGTTCCTGCTGGGCACATTTAAAACATCCCCAGTTGCAACAAAAAGGGAATTTCCCAGATGTTTTCCAGCAGGATTTTCATGGTGATTTATCTCAGTGGTGATTTTATTCATTGGTGATTTATCTCAATGTTTCTGGCCACTTCTTTCACCTGAATCATTTTCTGACACAGCAAGAACAAGGTCATGGAGATGGGAGGAGGATCACCAAACCAAACCAATCCAACCCAAACCCAACCCCATGGCACAAACTGACAATTTACCACCCCTGGGCACTTGCAAACTCTTCATCTGAGTTAATTCCAAGGGAAAAGTTCATTCCCAACCCCAAAACCTGGGAGAGGGAGGGAGATGGAGGCAGGAGCTGCTGCCCTACCTGTGGAGTTCTGCAGCAGGAGCCGACTCCTGTACTTGTGACTGCTCTCTCCAGGCTTCAGCAAGTACAAATCTGGGGAGAGTTTGATAGCAGCTACAGCATTTTTGATGATGTGGTGTATGAAAAACAACAAAATCTGAACTACAAGGAAAATGAGGAAAAGCAACAACCTGAAAGAAATAAAAGTTTGGGGTTTGTTACAGTTCAGTGAAAGCCAACCCAATTTTATGCATGCTATTAAAAAACACTTCCCTTACCCCCCAAAAAAACCATTTATTGACAGAAATTACAGCTCCACACTTGCTGTTATTTAAATGGGGAAAGATGAAGGGCAGGATGAGCTTTCCCTGGTGCCATCCAGGCAGGACTTGGGACTCCCACACAGAGGAGGAGCCCCAGTACTCACATAACTCTGACACATTTGTTCTCCCGTTTCAGGCTGAGGAAGTGCACTTTGGCTATGGTGGAGACCTGCTTCTTCCACAGGGCTGAGTTGCTCATGGCTGGTGCCTTGGCCTCGGAGAGCATCAGCAGGCTCTGCTCCATGTCATCCAGGGACTTGGTGTCCACCTCCTCCTGGGCTTGCTGCGAGTGGAACACGCTGTAATCTGCAACAGGGCAGGGAAACACCCAGAGGGGTGATCTCTGACAGCTGGGGGGAATGGGGCAGCAGGGGGAGCCAGGGCCAGACTCTGTGCTCTGCCTGTTGTACAAGTCACCTCACCCATCACATCCCATCCCAATCCCAATGCCATCCCATTCCATCCCAATCCTATCCCCGTCTCAATCCCATCCCATCCCCATCCCAATTCTATCCCATCCCACTCCATCTCCATCCCATTCCAGCCATCCCCAATCCCATCCCATTCCAATCCCAATCCCATCCCAAACCCAATCCTAATCCCATCCCACTCCATCCCCATCTCAATCCCATCCCATCCTAATCCCATTCCATCTCTATCCCAATCCTATCCTATCCCACTCCATCCCCATCCCAATTCATCCCATTCCAATCCCATTCCATCCCCATCCCAATCCCCATCCCACCCCCATCTCCATCCCACTCCATCCTCATCCCATCCCATTCCAGCAATCCCAATCCTATCCCCATCCTAATCCTACCCCAATCGTATCCCATTCCAATCCCATGCCCTCCCCATCCCAATCCCCATCCCAATTCTACCCCATCCCACTCCACCCCAATCCCCTCCCCATTCCATCCCATGCCCATCCCAATCCTATCCCATCCCAATCCCATCCCATTCCCACCCCCATCCCTGAATTTAACCCCAAGCTCAGTGACCCTGATCCAGCCCAACCCCACCCATGGCAGGTATTTAGAGCTGACACAGCAGAAATAAAGGAGCATTTCCCAGGAAAACCCTGGTGGTTCAAATCCCAGAACCAACCAGGCTGGCAAAGACCTTTGAGACCCCTGAGTCCAGCCTGTGACCAAGCAGACCAGGGCACCAGGGGCCATCCCATAAACATGCACCCCATAAACACCTCCAGGGACAGACTCCAGCATCTCCCTGAGCAGCCCCATCCAGTCCCAACTGGGACTTGATTCAAAATTTTGCCACCAAAAGATGCAGATTTGCCCCAGTTTCCTACCCTTGGCCTGTGTGTGCACCTGCAGACCCAGCTGTTAAATCCTCTTAAACCCACACAGAAACTCTGTGCAGTCACTCTAATTAGGGAGTAATTTCCATACCAGTTACAGAGTCCATATATCCACTCATATTAATAATTCTGGATCACACAGAAAGCTCCACAACAATTAAAACAGCTCAAACCATTCAAAACTGACATTAAAAAAACAACTGACTCATTCTGGAGTAATATTAAGCAGTCCCAACTTTTCATTTGGACTGAAAGTTGATGTAAAGTGAGACAAGCTGAGCTGTTTCAGCCCTAAGTGCAGCTACTGCTCACACAAAAGGTTGAAAATTAATTTTACCCTGCACATTTATAATTTCTTGAAAGCAAACTCCATTAGGAGAATAAAGGGCATTTTAAAAGGCAAGTAAACTGTAAAGCCAAGCAGTCAGATGTGAGCTGGCTGGATGAAAAATTCATCAGCAAAAAGCTTTTCCCCTGGATGCTCCCAGAATAATTCCCCAGCCAATTCTCTGCTTTTTCCTGTGCTGGAGTCCTGGTTGCTGAGAATTTTAAACTTTCTGTGCTGGTAGGCACTGACCTCCAGAACACGGCATTTGACCTGAGGCTGTGGAAAAGGGTTCTAAAATTAATTAACAGCACTAAGATTGTGAGTATGGAGTTTAATTAGAAGTTGTGATTTCATAAAGTAAAAAACTTAGAGTTTGGGGTTTTAAAATATAGTAATATATATATATATATATATATATATATATATATATATATATATATACACATTATATATACTAATATATAAAATGTATATATTTATACATAATATACAGTAATATATATAATATATGATATATGGTAATGTATAGTATATCTTGTAATATATAAGTATTATATCTAAATATATAATTATAGTTTTATATAACATATATGGATTATATATAATTATATAAAGATATATAAAAATATATATAAAGTAATATAGTAATATATTTTATATACTATATATATCATATATAGTATATATAATATATATTATATATTATATATATTATATATATTACATATATTATATATATTATATATTTTAAAATATAGTAATATATATAAAACAAAATAAAAGTTCTAAAGCAGAAGCTAGTCCTTCTTCTTTACCTTCTTCTTCATGAATTTAAGCAGTATTTTGTAATTGAATATTGAAAAATTGGAATTTCAAGGCAGTCACATGATACTCTTTGCAGCTGACAAGAGTTTGTAGGGTTTTTGTAAGGTTTTTGTAGGATTTGGGGCTTTCCTTCTTCCTATTGAATACTGAATATAAAATATTGAATATACAATATTGAATTTTGAATACTGTATTTGAATATTGAATATACAATACTGACTATTGAATATTGAATATACAATATTGAATATTGTATTTGAATATTTCAATAGCCTGGAACATTGTGAGCACCAAAGGATGCCCAGATGCTGGAGCAGCACACTCTGAAGGAATTTTTCCTTGTTCCCTCCTTCTGGCAGTGCCAGTCCCACAGGAACTGAGGGCAAAGCAAAGCTGAGGGCACAGCCCTGCTCCTTCCCACCTGCTTGGTCAATCTCTGCCTCCACCTCCAGCTTCAGGTAAACGTCCTCCAGCGTGGTCATGGACACGCCATAGGTGATGACGCCCAGGTGGGAATGGGTGTCCAGGTCAGAGAACAAACCTAGGGACAGAGGCAGCTCTGAAACTCTACTCCAGCACCTGCCAGGAGCTCTTCAGGCACATCACACACCCCCCAAAACCTCCTGCTTGCTGGGAAAATCAGGAATGTGGGAGCAGCAAATAAACCAGAAAGTCATGGTTTGAGAACCAAGGTGGGACAGGCTCCTTTGAGCACGAAATTTCAGGCTCTGTGGTCAGGAAACGTGGCTTTGATGAAGTTGTGCTGCTTCTAAAAATTGGCTCAGCATCCTGAAGCTGCTGGGCTCAAAGTTTCCTCAGGGCAGGTTCAAGGTGAGCTCTCCTGGAAAAATCATACCCAGCACAGTTCATGCTACCTAAATCCCTGCCCAGGCACAAAGGATCTTACACATAAACCACTGAGTCACCTTATATCTAGAAAAATACACATTTTTAATATATTAAAAAGAATTCTCAGGTGTTTAAGGCCAGGTTAACCAGGCAGGAGATGCTGGACAAGGCAGAGAGTTCGAAAAACAACACGAGGTTCAGAGTGGGAGAACTTCATACTTGGGGTTTCTGTCAATCCTATGAATTAGAACTTTAAAAACAGGAGCTTCAGAGCCAAGGTGAGGCTGAAGGGAAATTCAAATGTACAAAATGGGAGGAGCATTTGGATATTTGACAATACTCCTCAACCCTCCACAGTTTCTCCTGTCCCAGCTGATAAGTGCTCAACCTCAGCTCCCCCTGAAATAGTTTGGGGGAATTGATTCAATCTCAGCCTTTTTGCAAAGCTCATGAATCATTAACCCCAATGCAACAGGGAAAAAAAACCTTTATGGAATATCAACTGCATCTTCCCATCAATATTGATGCTCCCTTGGCTTCCCACACAGGATTTATTCCATTTATTTCTGGGAGGAGAGCACGGAGCCCTGGCCAGGACTGCTCAGATAATTGCTGCCATCTAGTGAAATCCTCCCCTCTGCTCCTTCTCTCTATGGAATTTCAAGGCAGTCTTTGCAGTTCACAAGAGTTTTTTGTAGGGTTTTTGTGGGATTTTTGTAGGGTTTTTGTACGGTTTGGGGCTTTCCTGCATCCTGCTGCAGGCCAGCCCTGATCTTTGGACCCTCTGCAAAGGATGGTGATTCTGCAGGACCAGGGGATGCTCAGGTAGAAGGGACTCCTCACCCAGCTCTTGGGTTTTGGGCACCCACATCCCTCACACCTCACTGGAAGAGGTGACAAAACCCTCCCTCACCTGAGAAATCCCTCCCTGACTCCCCACCAAATAATAATAAATATAAAACCATCAAACCACAACTGACACTTTATCAAGAACATCAGCCTAAAGCCACGCTTAACAAACACCCCCTGTGGCAATCCCTGCTCCCTGCAACACAAAACCCCACAAATACCTGCAAACTTGTCCATGTCCTTGAGAGGGAGGGTGTACACGAGCTGCTCATCGTTCTGCTGGATCAGGCTGGCTGCAGGGATGTGCTGCCTGATCAGAGACGTGGTGGCCTCTGTGTTGCAGTAGGCATCAATGTGCATGCTGGAAAAACACAGCAGGGACTGGGGTTTAGAGCTTGGCCTGCTCCTGACACTGCAGCAAACATTCAGTTGTGCCATTGTGATTTAGTTTTTCTGTTTTTCAGATTCTGTTTTTCAGGTTTTCTGATTTTCAGATTCTTTAGTGTGTAGTTCTGAGCTTCATATTAAATCTTGCTGAGCTCTGTGCACAGAGCAGGGAGACAAAACAATTCCTGCTCCAGCTGGGCACCAAGGACAAATGATCCAAATCTCAGCCCAGGAGCACAAATCCCGTGGGCTGGAGAGAGAAAAACAAGCAGGGTGGGACTGGATGGGCTAAAGCTGGGATGGGACAATGAACTGCAAGGTGCAAATGGAGCAGAGTTGATCCAAGGGAGAGACCCCGTGCCCGGCCGTGCATTTTGGGGCCATTTTGGTTCATCTTGGGTTCATTTTGGGAACATTTTGGGTTCATTTTGCGTTCAATTTGGGACAATTTAGGTTCATCTTGGGTGCAGCCCTGGCTGGGCTCTTGTGCTGCCCAAGGTGGATCCATGGAGGAGATCCTTTTAATAAATCCCTGCTTTATTCTGGAACTCTGCCCAGCCTCTGCTCCAGCTCAGCCTTCTCAAGGCATCAATTCAAGGATTAAAGGATCTTTTTGAGGGGTGCTTTCTCAGAGATTCCAACATAAAACAGTAAAAAAAGAGATGCATAATGGCCCCTAAGAGGTACAAAACTGAGCACAGGATTACCTCAGGCGGTAGCCAATACCCCACTTGCTCTTGAGGAAGAGGGAAGAGCCGAGGCATTTCAGCATCCCCTGGGAAATCACAGCTTTACGATCTGGAAAGGGAAGTCAGACAGCAGAAAATCAACAATTTCCTCCCAAATTCCCCTCTGGGTTGCACAGCAATGTCAGCCCAGGGCTGGGGGCTGAAGCTGGGCTGGGGCAGGGCTCACCAGCCAGGATGTCAGCCTCGTCCATGAAGTGGGTGCTGAACACTGTCACACGGTTGGCTTTCCTGCTCCTCAGTAGGTTCCAGACGATGTGGCGGGAGCAGGGATCCATCCCTGCCGTGGGCTCATCCAGCAGCAAAACCTGGGGGCAAAACCACCAGGGCAGCTCAAAGCCACAGCCCCCGAGCTCAGTGATCCCTGCCCAGTGCAGCCACATTGCTCCTCACAGAGAAAAGCAAGGCACAATTCTTCCCAAGGATATTCCTGGGTTTCACATCCTCTGAACCTCAGAGAAAGGAAAAACAATTCTTATCTCATTTACTGCTCCTGTGTTGTTCACAAGTGGAATGCATCGTGGAAGATTGTTTACCTGAAGGGATTAATAATGGGATTTTGGTGTGAGTGTTTTGATTTACTGACCAATTGAATCCAGGTGTGTGGGCTGACAGTCATGAGATTCTGTGCAGTGAGTGCTTGGCAGATTCAGTTTAGATGTAATGTAACATAGTGTAATATAGTATAATATAGTAATTAATTTGCCCTCTGATAAGATGGAATCCTCCTCATCATTCCTCTCCAATGTCTGAGAAAAAAATATCTGCTACACCCCAGCGCACCCAGAAGGGTTTGTTTGAAGCCTGCCAGTTAATTCCTGCAAAATAGGAAACAGCCCAGATTAACAAGGCAGCTTTTGTCACTGCGCTTTGAACACATCCATCTCCCCATGTTCAAATGGAAAAATCCTGTGATAAATTAATGCCACAACCTGCTTTATTCTGCTTTCAATAGAATTGTGTAGCAGAATCACAACCTAGCCATGGATTCACTCTTTCTACAGAGGGGTGGTTAAATGCACACACCTGCTTTGAAAACCCCCAGAAGTGTCACACACACCATTTTTAACCACAGATCTCAAAGCAGTGCCCATCCTCACAGGCCAGAAATGACAGAGCTGCAACACAAAAGAGCTCTCTGGCTCTGCTCCTGCTCCCAGCTCCTGGATGGCTTTGGAATGAAAGCATCCAACAATTTCCCTGCTGGGGGATAAATGCTACCTGCCAGAAATTACACACAAAACTTGCCACGCTGTTTATCTGCCAAAGAGATCAAACCCAAGGCTGCTGCCATTACTGAGCCTCAAGCACAAAGGCTGAGAGATTGAAATGATTGTAATTAAACCAAAAACGAAGAAAAAAAAGGTGCTCAAAGGAACAATTTCTGCATTTTGCACATTAGTTGGTTTTGACAAGAAAATCCAAGCCTTTCATGGATCAGCAACACCAAGCTGAGAATAATTCCATCCCTCTCACCTTGGGGTTCCCAAGAACAGCAACTCCCACTGACAGCCTCCTCTTCTGCCCCCCACTTAATTTTTTGGCTTGATTGTCCCTGATGGGCTGCATCTCCAAATCCAGCAACACCTTCTGCACCTTGAAAACACAAGAAACACGTTTATTGTTTAAAAAAAACAAACTATAAATTTTTAAAACCAGATTGTTAACAATTAATATTCAAATTAACTGCTGCTGGTTCCCAGAGTGTTCTGTATCTGAACTGCACAACCTACACACAAAGTTTAATGGTGTCTAAAATTGGACCTAAATGCCAGATTTAAAACATTTTATGGGCATTTTAATCTCAGGGAAAATTAAAGGTTTATCTTTGTCTAAATATCTGCCTGTACCTCTCTGTCCACTGTACCACAAAGCAATATTTCCCTGCAAAAGGAAATCCTTGCAAGGATATTTTGATTTACAGGTTAAAAACGTTCATGGAAGACAACACCAGTGGCCAGGTGAGTTACCTCTTGTATCAAATCGTTCTGAGGGATGCCCTTGATGGCAGCAAAGATGGAGAGGTTCTCCTCCACAGTCAAGATGTCAAAGTGGATGTCGGCCTGGGGGCACACGCCCGCGATCTGCCGCACCTCCAGCATCTCGTCGATCTCAGACACCCTGTGCCCATAGACTGACACAAACCCTAAGGGAAATAACGTAAAACCACCCAGTGGTTTGTGCCCATAGAGTGACACAAACCCTAAGGGAAATAACGTAAAATCACCCAGTGGTTTGTGCCCAAAGAGTGACACAAACCCTAAAGGAAATGAGCATAAAATCATGCAATGGTTTGGGCTGGAGTGGGTTAAAGCTCATCTCATTCCAGCCCCTGCCATGGGCTGGTGACTCAGGTTGGAAGGTGGGGGGGGTGTGTGTCCAATTCCCATCTGTCCGAGGTGGGGCAGTTATCTCTGTTCCTTTATCTCCTTCCCAGCTAATGCTCCCTCCAGGATATCTCTTCTGTTCATGGACCATTGATTATTATTTGCTGCTCATGGGCCATTGATTATTAATTGTCTTCTGTCCATGGCCACTGAGTGTCCCTGCAGGGCTGATCCAATCCCAGCATCCCATGGGGAGATGCCCCGCCCAGGGGAGGAGCCAAGCATTCCTACCTGGATCCAATCTGAGCTTTGGGGCACCCCAGCAGCCTCTGCCCCCTGCATTGCCAGAGGAGCAGCTTTGTGCTGCCCTGCATGGCCAGAGGGAGCCCAGGCCCATCTGCAGCAGCCCTGGAGCTGCAGAGGAAAACTCCCCCCTTGTGCAGGATCCCTGCTGCAGCAGAGCCACAGCTGGCACTGCAGGAGGGCTGAGCCCCCGTGGGATGGGCTGGGACACCTCCCTGACACACAGGGGGCAGGGACTGTTCTGACCCTGTCATTGGATTGTGGGGTTTTTTGTTTTTTTTTTTTTGTACTACTGCATTTTTATTTTTAATTTTCCTAGTAAAGAACTGTTATTCCTATTCCCATGAGACCCTTAATTTTAAAATTAGAATAATTTGGAGGGAGGTGGTTTCCATTTTCCATTTCAAGGAAGGCTCCAGCCTTCCTCAGCAGACACCTTTTCAAATCAAGGCTGGAAACTCTCCACTGGAAGCAGCAACCAGCAGACAGGGTTTTACAGCCCTGTGTGGACAGGAATTGCAAGTGGGCTCTTTCAGATTTATCCAAAGAAATTCTGGTGCATCCTGGAATAACTACCCAGGTTCTCAGACCTGGTACATCCTGAAATATCCACCCAGGCTCTCAGGCCTGGTACATCCTGAAATATCCACCCAGGCTCTCAGGCCTGGTACATCCTGAAATATCCACCCAGACTCTCAGGCCTGGTGCATCCTGGAGCACCCACCCAGGCTCTCAGGCCTGGTGCATCCTGGAGCACCCACCCAGGTTCTCAGCCCTGGTGCATCCTGGAGCACCCACCCAGGTTCTCAGCCCTGGTGCATCCTGGAGCACCCACCCAGGCTCTCAGGCCTGGTGCATCCTGGAGCACCCACCCAGGTTCCCAGGCCTGGCTGTGGAGCAGGGCAGCCCCAGGGCTGCACTCACCATCAGAGGGAGGGCACAGCCCACACAGGATGTTCATCAGCGTCGTCTTCCCGGTGCCGCTGTGGCCCAGCAGCGCTGTGATCTGCCCCTCGTAGATGTCAAAGGACAAATCTGCTCCAGGGCACAGCAAAAAGAGGGGTCAGGGCGGGGTCCTGGCCCCCTGAACCAGCTCCTGCCCCTGGCTCAATCCCAATGCTCACATTCACGCTCTGTCTGGGGGACAGGACTGGCCTGGGATGGTCCCACAGCCACTGTGGTGTGCCCATGTCTCAAAGGCACCCAGGGAAAGGAGGTGACAACATCAGGGAGGTGGGACAGGGGAGATGACATCCCTACATGGGCATCGGGTGATGCCAGCAAGCTCTCCTTAGGGATGAGGGGCTCATTTTTATTTTAGACACCACTGTGTGAGACAGGACACACACACAAGCACACCTGGCATTCGTGCTCCAGGGCCCCACCCCTCCAAAAGAAACCAAAACCAGCCTGAAGTGAAACCCAAGAGATCACTCAGCAACTCAGCCACTGCTCCTCTGCATCCCACCAGCAGCTAGAAAGCTGAAATGCTCTTACTTCTGAGAGCCTCCACGGTCTCCCCCTTCTTCCTGAATGTTTTCTGAACACAGCTGATTCTGAAAGAAGACACATCATGGCAGGAACTATTTCAGCACCTTTCATGGCATTTTCAGTCCTCAACACTCAGCAACAACCACAAGCCAACCAGACTGAAGTGGCACCAGATGTGTTAAAAAGCCATGGAGGCAAGTCAAGACAGGGCAGGTTCTCCCAAAACTTTGCCCATTTCCACCCTGGCATCAGAAAGCTTTTCCTGATCACCTTCTAAGGTATTTCCTGTGATGATAAACTGAATTATTTCAAATCTGAGTCTCTTTCACATGGTGGAACAATGCTCTAGAGGCTTCCCAAGCTGGGAAAGGGAACAGATACTCCCCAGCAGCTGCACAACAAAACAGGAGATGCCACAGACACAACATGGAAGAGAGGTGACAGCAGAATGGACTCTAAAGATGGGATTCCTGACAGCTCTTGATTAAAATCAGGAAAATTCTTTTATATATAAATAACAAGTATTTTATATATAAAAATTGCAAGTATTATATATATATATATATATATTTAAATATATCTAGATAGATAGATAGATAGATATCTATATATATATAAAATATATTACATATAATAGCAAGTATTCTTATATATATATACTACACATAATAAATATTTTTCCTTTTTAGAGAGGTTAAAACCTTCCTTCCAGCTCTGCTGTTTTTCCAAATGAAAAGAACAGCCAGTTTATCTGGAGGCACCAAATCAAGGATGGATTTTGGAAGCCTCATCACCCTGAACACGAGGATGGTGAGTGGATTATGGAGGGTGAATAATGGGGAAGAGAATGAGTTTGAAAGCAAACAGAACTTGCACATGGAGAGATGAAAAGACTGAGTGAAACAGCTGGAGCTGGTGGAGGGATGATGTGGGAAGAGTCCTGGGTAGGTGAATAATGCAACAACAGCCACCATGTTCTCAGAGGAACATCAGCATTAAAGATGGACTCCTGAACCTGTAGGTAATAAAAATACCTTTCACTACTTAAAAAATAAGTGTGTATCTCGTGCATCTCTAAGATTACAACAACAAACCCCTCTCCTGAAGTGATTTATGCTTGGCTCCACAGCCCTGATGGGATTTGCTGTATGGCAATTCATGTGCTGTTTGAGCCCAGGCACTGGAGAGCCAGGAGTGATTTTCAAGCATTGAAATTCCAGGTGAGCTGCTCTCCCCAAGGCAGGGCAGGGCTGTACCTGATGATGGTTCCTTGCCCTGGAATTCTGCACCTGACGGTTCCTTGCCCTGGAATTCTGTACCTGACGGTTCCTCGCCCTGGAATTCTGCACCTGATGGTTTCCTTGCACTGGAATTCTGCACCTGACGGTTCCTTGCCCTGGAATTCTGTACCTGATGGTTCCTCGCCCTGGAATTCTGTACCTGATGGTTCCTCGCCCTGGAATTCTGTACCTGATGGTTCCTCGCCCTGGAATTCTGTACCTGATGGTTTCCTTGCCCTGGAATTCTGCACCTGACGGTTCCTTGCCCTGGAATTCTGTACCTGATGGCTTCCTTGCCCTGGAATTCTGAAGGCACAGGCTCCACAATCTCACTGAAGCTCAAGCTGCCGTTGATGCTGCTCTCGTACAGCTCCTTGTAGTTTTTCCTGCGCTTTGACCAAAAGGAGGGTTTCATGAAGAAAAAGGGCGTGCGGCGCAGACCAAACTCACCTGGGGGGACGGCAAAGAAGGCAACTTCTGAGCAGCAAGCACAAATATAATATATAATTTATAATATATAATATATAATATATAATATATAATATATAATATATAATATATAATATATAATATATAATATATAATATATAATATATAATATATAATATATAATATAATATATATATAATATATAATATATAATATATAATATATAATATATAATATATACTATAGAATATAGAATATAGAATATGTAATATATATATTATATAACAGAATATATAACATATGTTATATAATATATATAACATATAATATATAATATAAAATATATAATATAAATATATAATATATAATATATAATATATAATATATAATATATAATATATAATATATAATATATAATATATAATATATAATATATAATATATATAATATAATATATAATATATAATATATAATATATAATGTATAATATATAATATATAATATATAATATATAATATATAATATATAATGTGTAATGTATAATGTATAATGTATTATATATAACATATTATATATTATATATAACATATTACATGTTATATATTATATATTACGTATTATATATTACATATTACATATTACATATTATATATTATATATTATATAATATATATTATATATTATATATTATATATTATATAATTGTATATATTACATTATATATAATATTATATATTAGATAGAGAGAGAGAGATAGATAGATAGATAGATATGGATAGTTCAAGAACATATATATAATTACAAAATATAAATTATTTCAGCTAGAAGTGTAAAATTCCATGTGAAAACAGCATCACCTCCTTTCTCCAGAGAGTTCAGGGAGGAGATTCAGCAGCCTGGGGGGCTCAGGATTTCAGGGCGATCCCCCCAGAGCTGAGTTTCTGTCAGGAACTCACCTGGGATCACCTGGTCAAGGTAGACAGCCACCAGCAGGTAAAAGATGCTGTCCAGCACCAAGAGAACCAGAGAGATACACAGAGGGTAAGGACCAGCGTTGATGTTTGCAAATGTTGCCCCATCCTCATAATCCTCCAGGTGCATCACCTGCAGGGAGAGATGTCACACACCAAAAAGGCAAAAAAACAGCACAGTGCAAAAAAGAAACCCAAAACTTGGCAAAAAACCCCAAAAATAATGAGAAAGTGACAGAGATCACAATGGACACAAAAAATAACAGCTCCTTGTATGGTGCTGGATATTAAACTGCTATGAAAAAAAATTTAAAATATTTGCATATTTTTAAAACATTTGCATAATTATATTTTAAAAATATTGATTTTAAAAATAGATTTAAAACGTATTATAATATTAATAAATAAAATAAATAATCAATAAATAATAAATATTAATAAATAGAACAGATAATTAATAAACAAAATTTATGTAATTAATATATTTTTTAAAAATAAAATATCTATTTCAAACCCCCATCAGAGGCGCTGGATATTAAACTGCTATAAAAAATAATATTTTTAAAATATTTGCATAATTATATTTTAAAATATTGCATATTTTAAAATATTATTTAAATATAATAATAGAATAATTAATTAATTTAAAAATAATCTATAAGTAATAAATATCAATACATATTAAATAAATATATAATATATTATTAAAATTATAATAAAAATTAATATATAAACAATAATTATGTAATACATATAATTTTAATTTAATTTTTAAAAAATAAAATCTCTATTTCCAACCCCCACCAGGGGCAGGTGGGGATTTACCTGTGCAACACCAATCAAGAAGCTGCACTGACACAAAGGGCTGAGGATCCACACGAAGGATTTGGGGAAATCCTCCAGCAGGACGATGTTGAGGCCCACAAAGCCAAAAACCAGAGTGGCCAGGAACTCCACAATCCCCACGTGCTTGGACTTCTTAAACAGAGGGGTCAGCATCAGGGCAAAGAAAACCTGAGGGCACAGGGAAAAACAGACAGCAAAGGACTGTAATTATAATAATTGATAATAATGATAATAATAATGATATAGAAATTGTGTGGAGAAACTAAGGGAAAATACCGTAGCAGTAGTAATAATAATAACAATAATGATGATGATGATATAGAAATTGTGTGGGAAAACTAAGGGAAATACCACAGTAATAATAATAATAATGATGATGATGATCATGATAATAATAATAATATAGGAATTGTGTAGGAAAGCTAAGGGAAAATACCATAGTCATAATAATAATTGAAAAAAAGAAATTGTGTGGAAAAACTAAGGGAAAATACAACAACAACAACAACATCAACAACAACAATAATAATAATAATAATAATAATAATAATAATAATAATAATAATAATAATAATAATAATTTGTGTGGGAAAATGAAGGGGAAATACAATACTACTACTACTACTACTACTACTACTACTACTACTACTAATAATAATAATAGTAAAGAAATTGTGTAAGAAAACTAAGGGAAAATACCATAGCTGCCTCTGACAATCATATAATTTATAATATAATTTTCCTGGTATAGTCACTACAGCACAGATTCATGGAATCATTTTCAGCTGATTTCGGGTGATCAAGATCAAGTCCAACTGTTCCTCTTATCAATTCAGACAGGCAATTGGATAGATAAATATATTTATGATGTATTATTTTGTCATTCTCTGACAGTTTATTAGGTTTTTTGCCTTAAACTCTGTAGTAACAGGAAATGTTTTAAAGAGGATCTGGAGTGAAGAATGGTTCTGTGGAGGGCTGAAAACTCAAAACCTGATGACTTTTCATCATAGATAAACTCATCATTATAAACTCAGGTATTTCAGGAGGGAAAAGCATTTTTCATGGTGATGGGTGACACCTTTATCACATCCTAAAACCAGGAGATATTTAAAATATTTAAATATTAGATATTTAAAATATTTAAAACCCCCAGGAAGGGCTGGGACAGCTCAGATTCCTGAGCTGCTCAAACCCCACAGAAACAAGAAATGTTTTGGCAGGGGGAATAAATCAGGTGGAACACTCACAGAGGAGACTCCATAGAGGAAGAAAAGCAGGAATATGACAAAGGCACTGCTCTGGGGGAACAGGGACGAGGCTGTGGCAATCACGGCCATCAGGATGGACATGACAAAAATCAGGCTCACGTAGAGCAGCACCCAGGACAGCCTAGGGAGGAAAAAAACAGGAAATGAATGAATGCCCAGCCACACAAACAGCAAAACCCAGCACTCTTTAATATTCACATATTCCAAAACCCAGCACTCTTTATTATTCACATATTCCAAAACCCAGAACTCTTAATTATTCCATGTATTCCAAAACCCAGAACTCTTAATTATTCACATATTCCAAAACCCAGAACTCCATATTATTCCACATGTTCCAAAACCCAGAACTCTTAATTATTCCACGTATTCCAAAACCCAGAACTCTAATATTCCATATTCCAAAACCCAGAACTCTTTAATATTCCACATATTCCAAAACCCAGCACTGTTTAATATTCACATGTTCCAAAACCCAGAACTCTTAATTATTCCACATATTCCACTACCCAGCACTCTTTAATATTCCACACAGACTTCTATCCCAAGTTAATTTCTAACTCTGTGTCTCACTGCACCATAGGCCAAATGTGCAATAAAACCTGAATAAAAAAGTTGTTTGTAACAACTCCTTAATAAAAGATCTGTTTGTAACAAAACCTGATTAAAAGATCTGTTTGTAACAAAACCTGAATAAAAGATCTGTTTGTAACAAAACCTGAATAAAAGAGCTGTTGTGAATATCCTGGGGTAGTCCTCAGCACACACTGAGACCCAGGGCAGCTAAAGATGCCCAATCAGGTGATTCACCTTTATTTTTTGCATAATTAATTCCCTGCTATGGGCAAAAGAAGGTAACAGAGTCGTAGGTTTCAATAATTCAAGGAATTCTGTTTAAATTTTAATAGAGGCTGCTGGGCAGGGTAATAAAATCCTGCTCTGTTGAAAACCAGAGCTGTGAGTGTGGGAGCAACTCTGAGCTCAGCAAACAGGGGTGGTTTTGTGCGCAGGCAGCAAAAAAATGACACATTTCCTCTGAAACAACTAAAAACCAAATCATTCCAGCCACCCCAGGTGGAGGTTTCAGTGCAGGGTGAAAACCCTGCCAGAAAGGGCAAAGAAAAAACTTGTTTTTATCCCCTCAGCTATCAATGATCTCAAATTAACACATCATCTGGGAGAAAAATGAAATATTCTATTGCCCAGGCCAATTTTCATCATCAGGATGAGGAAATAATTGAAAACTTGTTGCCGAGACTGCTCTGGCATGTTTAAATTATAAAGTTGGGTTTATTTAATTATGTGCCAGGCTGCAGGTTACCTGTTGAGCTTCCAGGAAAGGAGGTAGTGAGCCAAAAATGCTTAAAAACCTCCATAAAACCTCACACATGATGAGGCTTAATCCCTCTAATCTGGTGCAGCTTTACATGAATAAACGCAGCAGGATTATTATTAAAATATTCATATTTCCATGCTACTGCAAGGTTTTCTCTGTTTAATTGTACAGAATATCTCAGTTTTTGGTTGTTTTCACTTAAAGATTGAAAGAAATTTAAGAACTGGAGGGTGGGATGGAAGAGGTTAACTAGAAAAATTTTTTAACATAATCTTTTAAAATAATAATTTTTAACATATATTTAATTTTTTTAAAATTTAAATATATGTTAAAACATATATTTACATATATTTAATTTTGTTTCTTTTCTAAGAACAGAAAAAGAAATTAAATATATGTATATGTAAATTTATGGAGGTTTTTAAGCATTTTTGGCTCACTACCTCCTTTCCTAGAAGCCTTTTCTTTACATATATTTAATTTTTTTCTTTACATATATTTAATTTTTTTTCCTTTTATAAGAAACAGGTTGTAGCAAACACTCACATACCAGAAGGCAGTGTCATGGAGTCCCAAAATTTTCAAGAACTCCTTCAGCTTCCTCTCCTTTTCTGCCACGATGTGAATTGCCAAATAATACCCAAAGGGGGAGAATGCAATCACCAGGTAAATTAAAATGATTGCACGAGGGAAATTATCAATTTCCACCACTGCAGCCTCTCCCATAACCATGGCTCTGGTCAGATCCAGCTGTTCCCAGACAGAATGGTTTGTTTTCAGCTGGAAGAAAGAGGAGGAAAAGTTATTCTGACATTTTTCCTGAGTTTTTAGCCCCATCCCAACCACTCCACCCCAGAGATCTGGAGAGGCCCAAACTTTCCTGACCCCAAATTCCAGGCCAAAAGCAAGACTGGAAAACACCTGAATGCCTGGGGATAAAATGAGGAAATGTGGAATTTAAAAAGATGGAATTTGCTGCCACCATGAGCAGCATGAGGGGAGGGAAGCTGGGGAAATTGCTGAGCAATAGTGACACCAAAATAATAAATTTTGCAGGTAAATTCTGCAGCCCCTGCTTGGAATGGCATTTTGGGATGAGAATTTGTGTTCTGAGGAAGGTTGTGCGGGATGTTCAGCATCTCTGGGATCCAAATGGAGACAAAAATCCTCAGAATCCAACCCAAGAGGATTGGGGAAATCCTGGACAAAACAGTCCTGGACAGAACATGGCCAAACCCACCCCAAAACTTCTGCCTTTTCCTCAGATCCCAGCTGGGATCTGGCACAGCAGCTCCAGGCAGATTAAGGAGACTGGGCAGTCCCTGGATCTGCCCTTTTTTTGGGATGAGGATGGGATTTTATGGGATTTTCCCAGTGGTACCTGGACAGAACAGTCCTGAACAAAACAAGCAAACCCACTGGGAAACTTCTGCCTTCTCATCAGATCCCAGCTGGGATCTGACACAGCATCTCCCAGGACTGACAGATAGATAAAGCAGCCCCTGGATCTGCCCTTCCTTGGGGTGAGGATGGGATTTAATGGGATTTTGTGGGATTTCCACAGAATTAATCACAGAATCACAGAATCCCCAGGTTGTCAGAGCCCTCCAAGCCCATCGAGCCCAGCCCAGCCCCAGCCCCTCACCCAAGCCCTGGCCCCCAGTGCCCATCCAGGCTTTGTCAAACACACCCAGGGATGGGGACTGCACCACCTCCCCGGGCAGAACATTCCAGAACTTTATCCCCCTTTCTGTCAAACACTTTTCCCTGCTCTCCAGCCTGTATTTCCCTTGGTGCAGCTGGAGCTGTGTGCTCTGGCTGTGTCAGTGCTGCTGCAGACAGAGCCCAGCCCCAGCTGAGCACGGGCACCTTTCAGGAGCTGTGAGAGCGATGGGGGCACCCCTGAGCCTCCTTTTCTCCAGGCTGAGCACCCCCAGCTCCCTCAGGGCTTCCTCACAGGGGTTTTGTGTGTTCCCAGCCCTATTTTATGGGATTTTTTGGTGGGCTTTGTGGGATTCCTCACCTGGATGATGGCAGCATCAATGCAGGCCTGCAGGGCTGTGAACCCCGAGCTCCAGTAGGTCACGGACTCGCAGCTCTTGCGCAGGTTGGAGCACGTGGCTGCAGGGAAAACAGGGAATCATCATCCTCAGGAGCCCTTCCATGCCACAGTTCCAGGATAAAATCCCAAAAAATTGAGTTACGGCTGCACCATTCCCTGATAGCAGCACCAGTGAAACCCACAAAACAATATATGCAACACCAGGCCAGAAAAAAGGAAAATATGGGATGATTTTCCAGCTCATTCCCTTGCAGATTTACCTCTGGATTACCATTACTATCTGGATTTACTATTAAATAGGGAATCATCATCTTCAGGATCCCTTCCAAGCCAGGCCATGCCACACTAAAAACCCAAAACATTGAGTTACAGCTGCTCCATTCCCTGATAACACCACCAACAATCCCCACAAACCAATACATGCAACACCAGGCCAGAAAAGGCCCAAAAAATGAAAATTTGGGATGATTTTCCAGCTCATTCCCTTGCAGGTTTACCTCTGGATTACTATTACTATCTGGATTTACTATCAAATAGGGAATCAACATCTTCAGGAGCCTTTCCATGCCACAATTCCACGTTACAATCCCAAAACATTGAGTTACAGCTGCTCCACTCCCCAATAACACCGCACACACCAATACACCCAACACCAAGCCAAAAAAAAAGCAATACAAAGGAAAATGTGGGATGATTTTCCAGCTTATTCCCTTGCAGATTTACCTCTGGATTACTATCTGGAGTTACTACTAAATCATCATCTTCAGGAACCTTTCCATGCCATAATTCCACAATAAAATCCCAAAAAACTGAGCTAGAGCTGCTCCACTCCCCAATAACACCACCAACAATCCCCACAAAACAACACACACCAAACCAGGTCAAAAAAAACCCCAAAAAATGAAATTTTGGGATGGTTTTTCAGCTTGCTTCCTGCAGGTTTACCTCTGGACTCGGTGTAGATGGAGGACATGGCGATGGAGTCGTGGAACCTCAGCTGGTAGGACATGGGGTCCTTGAACACCACCCCCACAAAGTTGGAGGGCTTGAGGAAACTCGCCTCCTCCAGCTCCTCCTCACTCAAATACTCCTCAGTGATGAGGCCTGGAAGCATTAAAATAGAAATATAAAATAAAATTATATATATAATATATATATATATATAATATATATTATATATATATTAATATATATATATAAATTATATTAATGTATAATATATTATAATATATATATTAATATATAATATAGTAACATATAATATATAATATATATCTATTATATATTATAAAATATATATAATATATATAATAAAATATAATACATATTATATATATTATTATATAATATATATCATTATATATTATATATAATACAATCTTATTATTATATATAATAATATATTATTATATATTATTATATAAATATATATTTATATAATTTCACATATATTATATTATATATCATATATATTATATAAATATGTATTATATGTTTATTATATATTATAAAATAAAAAATAAAAAATTATAATATAAATATTATAAAAACCAGCACAAAAACCACCAAACCAGCAAAAAGCCCTGTAACTAGTAAAAAAAAAAACCCAAACCAGCAAAAAAACACCCAAAACAACAACAACAAAACAAAAACTAAATCCAGCAAAAAAACCCTAAAACCAGAAAAAAAACCCCAAACTAAACCCAAAATCCTAATACCAAGAAAAAACCCTAAAACCATCAAAAAACCCATAAAACCAGCAAACCCCCCCCAACCAATAAAAATCCTAATACCAAGAAAAAAACCCTAATACCATCAAAAAACCCCCATATAACCAGAAAAAAAACCCCACCAAAACCAACAAAAAAACCCCAAAACCAACCAAAAAAATCCCTAGAAATCAACAACAACAACAAAAAAACCCTAAAAATCAACGAAAAAACCCCAGTCTTTTACATTCTCTCCTCTGAAAAATTCAGATTTTTCGTATTACGCTCCCATTGCATTCCCCCTTCAAACACTGAGTTTCCCCCTCAGAATTCCAGCATGAAATATGGGGGAAAAAAAATAAGATTTAAGGTGTGAATACCATCCTCAAAGTTATTAAAAGCCATTTCATGATCTCCCGAACCAGGAAACAAAACCAGCAAACAAAAAATCCAAACCAAGAAAAAAACCTAAAACAAGCAAAAAAAAAACCCCCAAAGCCAGCAAAAAACCACCAAACCAGCAAAAAGCCCTATAACTAGTAAAATAACCCCCAAAACCAGCCAAAAAACCTGAAAACAACAAAAAAAAACCCCGAAAACCAGAAAAAAAAGAACCCAATCAATAAAAATCCTAATACCAAGAAAAAATCCTAACACCATCAAAGAAACCCCATATAACCAGTCAAAAAACCACCAAAACCAACCAAAAAAAAACCCTAAAAATCAACAAAAAACGCCCAAAACCTTCACATTCCCTCATCTGAAAAATTCAGATTTTTCCTATTAACAGCACCACCAACCTCCCCCTTTAAACACTGAGTTCCCCCTTCAAACACAAGGCCCAGAATGAGATAAGAGGGGAAATAAAAAACATTTCAGGTGTGAATACCATCCTCAAAGTTGTCAGAAGCCACTTTCCTCATGATGTCCCGAGCCAGGGCTCTGGGTGGCCCAAAATCAGCAAGAAAACTCAAAAATCAGCAAAAAAAACCCAACCAAAAAAAACCCCACCAAAACCAGCAAAAAACCCCTATAATTAAAAAAATAACCCCCAAAACAACCAAAAAAACCCCCAAAACAGAAAAAAACCCCTAAACCAGCAAAAAACCCCCAAACCAAAATTCTAATACCAAGGAAAAACCCTAAAATCATCAAAAAAACCATAAAACCAGAAAAACAAACAAACAAACAAAAAAACAAACCCCAAACCAACCAAAAAACCCCTAAAAAATCAACACAAAACTCCCTAAAAACCAACAAGAAAACACCTAAAAATCAACAAAAAAATACCCAGCACCTTCACATTCCCTCTTCTGAAAAATTCAGATTTTTCCTGCTACAGCACCCCTGAGTTCCCACTTCAAACACAAGTTCTAGAATGAGATAGGAGGGGGAAAAAAATAAGATTTAAGGCGTGAATACCATCCTCAAAGTTGTCAGAAGCCACTTTCCTCATGATGTCCCGAGCCTGGGCCGTGGGGGGGGTGTAGCCAATGACAAAATTCACCAGCACCGAGGGGTCCAGGGGGCCCAGGTCTGTGTTGGGCACCTCGTCATATTTCCTGTGAGGGTGCATCATGCTCATCAGGATCAGCCAGAAGAGGAAAAACAGAGGGAAAAGCACCTCCTGTGTGGAAAAATTGGAATATTTTGTAATTTAGTGTTATTAAGGGTCATAAAAATTCAATATATGCTCGTTACGATCAGCCAGAATGGGAGAAGCCAGAAGGAAAGCGCCTCCTGGACAAAAAAAAAATAATTCAAATTTCAAAAAAAGAAATTCAATATTTCAAAAACATATTTCAAAATTTAGTATGTGAAAGGGTCAAAAAAATTCATTATGTACTCATCAGGATCAGGAGAACAGGAAAATCATTGGGAAAAGCACCTCCTGCACCAAAAAAATTGAATATTTCAAAAAACCTCATCATATTTCCTGTGAGGGTGCATCATGCTCATCAGGATCAGCCAGATGAGGAAAAACAGAGGGAAAAGCACCTCCTGTGTGGAAAAAATTTGAATATTTTGAAATTCAGTATTTTTAAGGGTCATAAAAATTCAATATATGTTCATTAGGATCAGCCAGAATGGGAGAAACCAGAAGGAAAGCGCCTCCTGGACAAAAAAAAAAAAAAAAAATTTCAAATTTCAAAAAAAATATTCAAAATTTCAAAGAAATGTTTCAAAATTTAGTATCTGAAAGGGTCAAAAAATTCATTATATACTCATCAGGATCAGCAGAATAGGAAAAATAGTGGGAAAAGCACCTCCTGCACCAAAAAAATTGAATATTTAAAAAAACCTCATCATATTTCCTGTGAGGGTGCATCATGCTCATCAGGATCAGCCAGAAGAGGAAAAACAGAGGGAAAAGCACCTCCTGTGTGGAAAAAATTTGAATATTTTGAAATTCAGTATTTTTAAGGGTCATAAAAATTCAATATATGTTCATTAGGATCAGCCAGAATGGGAGAAACCAGAAGGAAAGCGCCTCCTGGACAAAAAAAAAATAAAAAATTCAAATTTCAAAAAAGATATTCAAAATTTCAAAGAAATGTTTCAAAATTTAATATGTGAAAGGGTCAAAAAATTCATTATATACTCATCAGGATCAGCAGAATAGGAAAAATAGTGGGAAAAGCACCTCCTGCACCAAAAAAAAGAATATTTCAAAAAAACCTCATCATATTTCCTGTGAGGGTGTATCATGCTCATCAGGATCAGCCAGAAGAGGAAAAACAGAGGGAAAAGCACCTCCTGTGTGGAAAAAATGGAATATTTTGTAATTTAGTGTTATTAAGGGTCATAAAAATTCAATATAGGCTCGTTACGATCAGCCAGAATGGGAGAAGCCAGAAGGAAAGCGCCTCCTGGACAAAAAAAAAATAAAAAATTCAAATTTCAAAAAAGATATTCAAAATTTCAAAGAAATGTTTCAAAATTTAATATGTGAAAGGGTCAAAAAATTCATTATATACTCATCAGGATCAGCAGAATAGGAAAAATAGTGGGAAAAGCACCTCCTGCACCAAAAAAAAGAATATTTCAAAAAAACCTCATCATATTTCCTGTGAGGGTGTATCATGCTCATCAGGATCAGCCAGATGAGGAAAAACAGAGGGAAAAGCACCTCCTGTGTGGAAAAAATTTGAATATTTTGAAATTCAGTATTTTTAAGGGTCATAAAAATTCAATATATGTTCATTAGGATCAGCCAGAAGTGGAAAAACAGAGGAAAAAAAATTGAAATATTTTAAAATTCACGAAAAAATTGAGTATTTTAAAATTCAGTATTTCAAACAGTCAAAAAATTAATTATGTGTTCATTAGGATCAACCAGATTAGGGGAAACCACAGGGAAAGCACTTCCTGGCCAAAAAATATTTATATATTTCAAAATTTAGTATCTGAAAGGGTCAAAAAAATTCATTATGTACTCATCAGGATCAGCCAGAACAGGAAAAACAGTGGGAAAAGCACTTCCTGGATGAAAAAAAAAATGGAGTATTTAAAAATTCAGTATCTGGAAAGGTCAAAAAAACTCTCATGATATACTCATCAGGATCAGCCAGAACAAGTGAAACCACAGGGAAAACAGTTCCTGGACAAAAAAAAATGGAACTATTTCAAAATTAAGTATCTGAAAGGTCAAAAAAGCTCTTTATGTACTCATGAGAATCAGCCAGGAATGGAAAAATAGAGGGAAAAGCACCAAAAATTGGAATATTTAAAAAAACCTCATCATATTTCCTGTGAGGGTGCATCATGCCCATCAGGATCAGCCAGAACAGGAAAAACAGAGGAAAAAACACCTTGTCCACCAAAAAACATGGAATATTTCAAAATTCAGCGTTTCAAAAGTTCAAAAATACACATCATATACTCACGAAGACCAGGAAAAATAGTGGGAAAAGCACCTTCTGCACCAAAAAAAATGGAATATTTCAAAAAGCTCATGACATTTCCTGTGAGGAGCCCCTCACCTGCACACTGCTCTTCTTGGTCCTGCACTTGATCAGACAATTCTTGAAGAGCAGAGCTCGGGTTTGCCTCCACACTCCTGCCTCCCTTGGAGCTCCTGGGGCCATTGTCTGGGCTGCTTTCAGGAGAAAAAATACAAATTTTTAATTAAATTATTTTTAATTAAATAATTTTCCAAGCTGAGCCGGGCAGCCGCAGCGTTCGGCAGCTCTGGTTTGGATTGCCACGGAGAGGTTTCACTTTCAGTTTTTCATTTTTTAATAACTCCTGATACACATCACGTGTCTGACACTGGGAACTGGGAATGGGAGAGACTGGGAATGGGGAATGGGAGAAATTGGGAACTGGGAATAGGAGAAAATAGGAATTGGGAATGAGGGAAACTGGAAATTGGGAATGGGAGAGACTGGGAATGGGGAATGGGAGAAATTGGGAACTGGGAATGGGAGAAAATAGGAATTGGGAATGAGGGAAACTGGGAATTGGGAATTGGGAATGGGAGAGACTGGGAATGGGAGAGACTGGGAATGGGGAATGGGAGAGACTGGGAATTGGGAATGGGAGAGACTGTGAATGGGAGAAATTGGGAATTGGAAATGAGATAAACTGGCAGGTGGGATTGGGAGAAATTTGGAATAAGAGAAATTGGGAATGAGAGAAACTGGGAAAGAGAGAATTTGGGAATGGGAGAGACTGGGAATGGGAGAGACTGGGAATGGGAGAGACTGGGAATGGGAGAGACTGGGAATGGGAGAGACTGGGAATTGGGAATGAGGGAAACTGGGAATTGGGAATGGGAGAGACTGGGAATTGGGAAGTGGAGAAACTGGGACTTGGGAGAAATTGGGAACGAGAGAAATTGGGAACGAGAGAGACTGTGAATGGGAGAAATTGGGAATTGGAAATGAGAGAAACTGGCAGGTGGGATTGGGAGAAATTTGGAATGAGAGAAATTTGGAATAAGAGAAATTTGGAATGAGAGAAACTGGGAAAGAGAATTTGGGAATGGGAAAAACTGGGAATTGGGAATGGGAGAGACTGGGAATGAGAGAGATGGAGTGGGAGAGACTGAGAACTGGGAAAGAAAAATTGGGAATGAGAGAATTTGGGAACTAGAGAAACTAGGAATGAGAGAGACTGGGAATGAGAAAAACTGGGAATTGGAAATGAGAGAAATTGGGAATAAGAGAAATTGGAAATGAGAGAAATTGGGAATGAGAGAAACTGGGAATGAGAAACTGGCAATTGGGAATGAGAGACATTGGGAATGGGAGAAGCTGGCAGTGAGAGAAATTGGCAATGAGAGAAACTGACAACTGGGAACCAGAGAAATTGGGAATGAGAGCTATTGGGAACTGGGAATGAGAGAAATTGGCAGTGAGATAAACTGACAATGAGAGAGACTGACAATTGGGAATGAGAGAAACTGGGAATGCGGAAATTCGGAACAAGAAAGCTTGGGAATGACAGAGATCGGGAATGAGAGAAACTGGGAACGTGGAAATTCAGAACAAGAAAGCTTGGGAATGACAGAGATCGGGAATGAGAGAAACTGGGAATGTGGAAATTCAGAACAAGAAAGCTTGGGAATGACAGAGATCGGGAATGAGAGAAACTGGGAATGTGGAAATTCGGAACAAGAAAGCTTGGGAATGACAGAGATTGGGAATGAGAGAAACTGGGAATGTGGAAATTCGGAACAAGAAAGCTTGGGAATGACAGAGATCGGGAATGAGAGAAACTGGGAATGTGGAAATTCGGAACAAGAAAGCTTGGGAATGACAGAGATCGGGAATGAGAGAAACTGGGAACGTGGAAATTCGGAACAAGAAAGCTTGGGAATGACAGAGATCGGGAATGAGAGAAACTGGGAATGTGGAAATTCAGAACAAGAAAGCTTGGGAATGACAGAGATTGGGAATGAGAGAACCTGGCAGTGAGAGAAATTGGCAATTGGGAATGAGAGCAATTAGGAATCCATCTGGGAATTTGGGCTGAAGGTGCCCCAGGACGCCTTGGAGCCACCCCAGGCAGGACTCGGAGCTCCAGCCCAGCTCCCTGGCCCTGAGTTAAGCCAGGCTCATTCCCATTTCCCCAGGGCACCCCAGTGCCAGCAGTGCCTGTGCAGCAGCACTGGCAGCAGCAGGGCAGGCAGAGCTGCCCCGGGGCCAGCTGTGCAACGGGCTGTGAGTAACCCCATCCCCTGCTGGAGCACAGCCAGCACCACTCACTGCTTGCTCCTCTTTAACCTCTTCATCACCCCCCAGGCTGCACGTGGCCCCGGGGGAGAGGAGAGAGAAACGAGATTAATTAATAAATGGGATGGAATGGGAAATGCTCTGCCAGGAGATAACCACACGTACCTGGGGAGGGATGGAGGCTGCACGGGCTCCTCTCTGCTGGGTTTCCCACCCTTTGTGCTGCCTGAACTGGGCAGTCAGGGCTCAGCGTCCATCTCCCTCTGCTTCCTCAGCCAGGAACGTTGGGACATTTCACCTGGGAGGGTGAGAAACAGCAGGAGCTGCTCAGAGGGGACAGTGGCACAAAGGCACCTCCAGCAGCACCAGGGACAAACTGCGGGGTTTGGCTTCTCTGCCTCTGTCAAGGACTGAAGCTCTTGAGGTGGTATTTCGTGCTCAGACTCAGGTGTTTATTTCTTACATGGATAAGAACAAAAAAGATAAGAAATAAAGAATCTTTTTTCTTTCTTATCCATATTTCCATCTTTATTTCTAATATAGATAATTTCTGATCCATATTACAGTCTCACAAGGGGTGAGTTATGAAGTATTTCACTAATGAGGCACAAAATAGCTATAACTACCTTTCTCTAAAAGGTCTTTTAAGGATAAACTGTCCAATTAAGAAATGACACCTCAATTATTTTCACTTTTAACCCAACAACCAACCACCCATGGCCTGCAATGGGGACTTTTTTATCCAATTACACAAAACCACCCAAACCCATGGAGAAGAAGGTGAAGAAGAAGGAGCAGCCTCTGCCCTAAAATCTCCATCTTGCTTTATATATATATTACTGTATTTTAAACCCTTAACTCTAAGTTTTCCCCCCTGTGATATCACACACTTCTAACCAACTCCACACCCACAATCCCAGTGCTATTAATCAATTTTGGAAGCTTCTCCACAGCCTCAGGTCAATGCAGAGTTCTACTGGGGGTCAGTGCCTGCCAGCACAGAAAGTCTCAAAGTCTCAGCATCCAAAACTCCAACAAGAAACTGAGTAATCCCTCAACCCTGCAGCCAAAACACAGTGGAAAATATGGAATTTATCCATATTTCAGCCTCCCAGCACTCCTTCCAGAGGCTGATGCTGCTGGTGCCTGTGCAGAGCTCCGGGCTCTCAGTTATCTGTCAGACACCACATGGCCCAAACTTCCTTCCCTGGCTGGGTCCTAATGGGGAAATCTTTTTTTGGAGCACAGGCACCACCTCAGGAAGCTCCTCAGATGTCAGCACCACTATAAATACACAAATATTTTATACACAGAGCCTGTCTGAGCATGGGAGGGGTGAGAGGAGGGGAAAGGGGCTAAAAGGAACTGAATTCTCATTCCCAGGATGGCTCTGGGGTCCTCCATGGAGCAGAGACCCCACAAGGGATGTGGGATTCAATTTCTGGGAAGGAATCCCACCTCCAGCCTGGAGTGCTGCCCTCACACTGAGACTACTCCAAAAATTAAAAATAAAAAAATATTTTGCCTAAAAAGAAAAAAAAAATCAAACTACAAAATGCTTCAACACCAAGCTACAACAGTAACCAAGCCCTGAAGGAAAAATGAGTACAACTCCTCTGCATATTTTCAGGCAAAAAAACCTTTCCCAGTGACAGCAGAGTGTTTGAAAAATAATCAAAAGCAGCAGTTCTTGCTTACAGGTCATGAAAATCACTGTGCCTCTCCTCTGCTCACAGCATGCCCTGCAAGTGCCACTGTTTGCACATTCCAAGAGCATTCCCAGGAATGAAACAACACCAAGGGTCGTCCTCAACACAAGGGTCTGACCCAGGAACCCTTTCCCTCAGCCACAATATTTTAATTAATTAATAATTATAATTATAACATTAATAATAATATTATTAATGATAATAAAACAATATAATAATAATAATAATAATAATAATAATAATAATAATAATAATAATAATAATAGTAGTAATAATGTTTTCATTAAACTCCCAAACCTGGCAAAGACGATTTAACAAGATTCAATCATCACTGCCAGTTACTGTTTTTTCTCTAATTATTTTCCATCCACTTCCAAAACCCAAAACACTCCCACATCTCCACTGGAACTCTGCCATGCTTTCATTTACGTCAGCCAGGTTGGAGGAAGGGTCATTTGAAGAATGTTAATTAATTTTTCATATTACACCTGCCACCTCCATGTAGGCTACAGAACGATGAAGGACACTGAAGAAGCATCACTTGAAGGGTGAAAAATTGTATTTGGGGGAGGAAAAAAAACAAGCAAAACCCTCTTTGAAACTCCAGATGAAGGAAAGGAACACAGAGGATGAGCAGAAAAAGCTGGCAAGGCATTTGAATGGATTAATAGCAGGAAAAATGGAGATAGGCCGTGAGGATCCTCCTCAGCTGAGGCCCTGCCTTGTGATTTGTGCTGCTTTGGCAAGAGGGTGACACACAAACCCTTGTGGGCATCTCAATCACAGCCATGCCAAGGGAACGGCTGGCTCTGGGCTGTAATTCCACATCAGAGATGCCAGTGCTTCTCAAACACTGCTCAGCTGATCCTGGGAAGCTTCCCTTCCTTCCCTTCCCCTTCCCTTCCCTTCCCTTCCCTTCCCTTCCCTTCCCTTCCCTTCCCTTCCCTTCCCTTCCCTTCCCTTCCCTTCCCTTCCCTTCCCTTCCCTTCCCTTCCCTTCCCTTCCCTTCCCTTCCCTTCCCTTCCCTTCCCTTCCTCACAGGGTAACTTGGTGCTGCTCAGCACGTTTGCCTTGGCTCTCCAGCCAAAAACAACCCCCAAAAACCCCAAAAACCCAAAGAAAACCAAACAAGAAGTGTGTCTGCCACAGCTAAACGAGCTGTGGCTCGAGGCAAAAACAACTCATGAGTGAACAACCCCGTGGAACAGCAGGAAAATGAGATTATTGATCTTGCTGCTACAAGGCAGCAGCCGAGCTGGTCCTTCAGCAAAACTCTGCTGTGCTCTTCACATTATTGAAATTGTGGCTACAACAACATGTAATAACATAAATGCTTTATGGTAAGTTTAAAAAATGGGCTGAATTGTCTCCCTTTTCTGAATTTTCTCCCTGGTCCGAATTTTCTCCCTGATCTGAATTTTCTCCCATATCAGCCCCAAGGGGAACCCCTGCCCTGTCTGGGGCTGCAAATCCCTTCCCTCCAAACTCATCCCTGATTCCCTGTGGGGACAAGGAATGACACAGGGCAGAGCCGGGTCGGGCTGTCCCTGCACGGCTCCTGCAGCATCCTCAGCATCCTCCTGCATCCCTGAACATGTTCCTGCATCCCTGAACATGTTCCTGCATCCCTGAACATGTTCCTGCATCCCTGAGCATCCCTGAGCATCCCCAGCAACCCTGAGCATCCTCCTGCATCCCTGAGCATCCCCAGCATCCCTGAGTATCTCCTGCATCCCTGAACATCCCTGAGCATCCTTGAGCATCCTCTGAGCATCTCCAGCATCCCTGAGCATCCTCTGAGCATCTCCAGCATCCTCCTGCATCCCTGAGCATCCTCCTGAATCCTTGAGCATCCTCTGAGCATCTCCGAGCATCCCCAGCAACTCTGAGCATCCTCCTGCATCCCTGAGCATCCCCAGCAACCCTGAACATCCTCCTGCATCTCTGAACATCCTCTGAGCATCCCCAGCATCCCTGAGCACCCTCCGAGCATCTCCAGCATCCTCCTGCATCCCTGAGCATCCTCCTGCATCCCTGAACATCCTCCTGCATCCCTGAACATCCCTGAGCATCCTCCTGCATCCTTGAGCATCCTCTGAGCATCTCCAGCATCCTCCTGCATCCCTGAGCATCTCCTGAGCATCCCCAGCATCCCCGAGCATGCCTGAACGTCCCCGAGCATCCTCCCGCATACTACTGCATCCCCGAACATCCTCCTGCATCCCGGCAAATCCCTGAACATCCCCGAGCATCCTCTGAGTACCCCCAACACCCCTGAGCATCTCCTGAGCATTTCCACCATCCCCGAGCATCCCTAAGCACCTTCTGAGCATCCCCAACACCCCTGAGTATCACCGAGCATCCCTGAGCATCCCTGAGCATCCCCAGCATCCTCCCGCATCCCCAGGGCGCCGCAGCCGCGGTTACCCCGCGTGTCTCGCAGGAAGGGCACTCCTGCATTCCCCCCGTCCCCGTTGCCCGCTGTGGCTCCCCGGCACTGCGCTTTTCTCACCGCTCAGCGCGCAGCCCCGCCGGCCCCGCCGCCCCAGCCATCGGCACCCGCGGGTAATGACGCGCACCCAGGTACGGCCCAACTCCTCCTCTTCCTCTCCGCTCCTTCCCCTTCCCGTCCCTCCCGAGCCCGAGGGGCCGGGCCCGGGCCCTGCCACCGCCCCCCGGCCCGGGACCGCCCCTCGGCAGCGGAGCCGAACCCCCCGATAACCCCCGAACCCCCCGAACCCCGCCGGTACCCCCGGTACCCGCCGAACCCTGCCAGTACTCCCCAGCACCCTCCGGTATTCCCTGGTACCCTCCGGTACCCGGCGAACCTTGCCGGTACCCCCCAGTACCCTCCGGTCTCCCCCGGTACCCCCTGAACCCCGCTGGTACCCCCCGGTACCTCCTGGTACCCCCCCAGTACCCTCCGGTCTTCCCCGGTAGCCCCCGAACCCCACCGGTACCCCCCGGTACCTCCTGGTACCCCCCAGTACCCTCCGGTCTTCCCCGGTGCCCCCTGAACCCCGCCGGTACCCCCCGGCATCCCTCGGTACCCCCCAGTACCCTCCGGTCTCCCCCGGTGCCCCCTGAACCCCACCGGTACCCCCCGGTACCTCCTGGTACCCCCCAGTACCCTCCGGTCTCCCCCGGTACCCCCTGAACCCCGCCGGTACCCCCTGGTACCTCCTGGTACCCCCCAGTACCCTCCGGTCTCCCCCGGTACCCCCCTGAACCCCGCCGGTACCCCCCGGCATCCCTCGGTAGCCCCGGGCCAGCCCGCAGTGCCGGACCCCTCCCTGCCGCTGCCCTTTCTCCCCTGCCGGACAGCCCCGATCCAGGGGCCCCCTTCCCTCCCCTCCCGGGGGCTCGGGACCCCTTCCCTCGCAGGGACACTGCTCCCCAGGGACCCCTCCTCTGAGAGACCCCCCCTCTCCAGGGATCTGCTCCTCCCGGGGCTCCCACGCTCCTGGCGACCCCATTGTCCGAGCACCTCCTCATCCTCCTCCCAGAGACCCCTTTTACAGGGACCCCCTCCTCCAGGTTCCCCATTCCTCCTGAGGACCCCCTTCCCAGGACCCCGTCCTATCAGTGACCACCTCTCCTGAGGACTCCATTCTCTGGGTAATCCATCACTGCCCTCCCAAGCACCCCAATCTCGGGATGATCCCCCCTTCCCAGGGACCTCCATCCTGCAGGTGCCTCCCTTCAAGGGACCCCCCTTTCAAGGATTCTTTCCCCTGGGTGACGCCATTCCTCCCGAGGACCCCTTTTCCAGGGACCCCATCCCCTCTGAGGACCCCTTTCTCATGACCCCATCCTCCAAGTGACCCCATTCTTCCTGAGGCCCTTTCCCAGGTGACCCCATCCCTCCTGAGGACTCCAATCCTCCAACCTCTGGGTGATCCCTCCTGCCAGGGACCTCCATCCCTCCCTTCTCAGGATTCTCTCCTCCAGCCCCATCCTGATGCCTCACCAGCCCTAAAATCACCACCAAAGGAGATGAAAATGAGGAAAAAAGTGAGGAAAAAAGCAATTACCGTTTATTGAAGGTCCTCCAGGCAGGCTTATGGCAGAATACACAAGTGGTACAGGCCTTTGACACTTTTATAAGTTTTATAAGAGTCCCCAATTAGAAGTACAGTTAATGAAGGAGTTCCCCTGTTGGTTCAGCCCCCTGCTGAAGCCTCCCCCTTGCTTCCAGCCCCACATTGTATCGAAACACATGGGAAAGTGAAATGGCCTTGGCTGGCTGAAGAAACAAAATTAGAGCAGCACTCCAGGAATGTGTTTGTCTCACAAAGCTTTGGAGTTAGCTGAGAAACTAAATAATTATACAACAACAGCCAACAGAGCCACAAATACAGGAAAAATACATAAAAAGCAAAAATCTTTGGGCATTAATCCCTCCTGAGGGCTTCACTCGCAGGGATCCCATCCTCCAGGTGAGCACCTGTTCCAGAGACCCCATCTTTGTGTGGCCACCCCTCCCAGGGACCCCCATCCTCCAGGTAACCCCCTCCTCCAAGGGATCCTCTCTTCCAAGGTTTCTCTCCTCCTGGGCATCCCATTTTCTCTCTGGCCGCCTGTCAGGATCCGTCCTAGTGGACAGATGACCTGATGGTTCGTAGGAGTGACCTCAGAGTGCAAAAACCAACACGGTACAAGGGGGTTTGCAGTGATAATCAAATCAAATGCAGTTTTATTGAAATAACTACAGCAAAAATGTGATAGAGGGATTAAGGGAGAGAAAAAGAGAGAGAAAGAGAGAGGGAAGGAGGGGGGATATAGCTACCAACGCAGAGACGAAGTCCTTTGGTCCAGTTGAGGATCCGCCTGCTACGCTGGGGAGATCTCAAAGGCTCCAGCTAACTCAGAGGTTTTTATTATTGAAAATTGTGAGGGGGAGGAAACAGATACAATAGGGAACAGATGTAACAGGTAGTCCATGTTCTCAGTTCTTTTTCTTGCGCACACAGCTGGCTCAGGCACTGGCTGAGGAGATCTTCTCCACATTTACTGGAAGTGATGTGTTTGCATCAATAAACCTGTGGCTAAGCACAAGGATGATGCATTTGCATCCTCTGCAGCCCAGATTGCCAGCAGGAATTCAGAGCACCTCATTTTGAGGCCTCCCTTTTTCTGGGAGCTGGAAAGAGGCTGAAATAAACTGTGCAAAACCCAAATTGCTCCAGTGTTTACTGCTCCAACTGCAGCTGCACCAAACTGCAGAGGGTCCTTGGTCTCTCTCAAAGCAATCAGCTCCTGGACACCAAAAATATCCTGATATTCAGACCCAGGGCATCATTAACAAGTACAATTTATCCCTGGATTTAAAGGAAAGGGCTCAAAACCAGCTGAGAATTGCAGCATTTTGCATCCCTAGAAGCGATTATGCAAAATTCAGTTCTTTAGGAGTCAGGTTTGCTCACACCATGCAGAACAGGGTTTTACGCCACGCCCTCATCCCCCTTCTGGAACAACATCCAGGCTGGCTCAGAATAAAATTTCATAAAAGAAATTTCAAACTTGGCCTAAGACTTGGCACAAGGAGTCCCAGCCCAGAATAGATTTTTACGGGAAGTTTGAAACCTCTGGGGGAAAAAAACAAAAAAACAAAACCAAAAGCTTTAAAGTGAAGCATCAAGAGAGCTCAACAAGAGCCATGGCAGCAGTTCAGTGCACAATATATACATTGTGTGCAATGCATATAGAATGCCATAATTACACCCAGATGGGTACAAACATAGATTCACTCTGGCCATGAGTAATACCTCATGATTGCAGAAAAAAGAAGCCAAATGCCTATTTTAAGTCAGCAGAGTTTGAGGGGGGAAAATGTGACCTCTCCCCAATGGGGATGTGACAGAAAATGAGAATTTTTGTCAGCGCCACTGTTGTGTGTGGCACCATGCCCTGGTCCTGCAGCCACCTGCCCACCTCCAGCTGTGCTCCCTTCCCAGTGGTTTTCCTGGCTGGATTATTGAATATGATTTCCTGCTTTAAAAAAAGCTCCTGGCTGGTTCTGCACTGCAGCACACTCCAGATATCCATGTCAGTTAAAGGAGGAGATGTTTCCGGCTGCCATCCCAAAAAAAAGATCCCTTCAGACAGAGGTGCCACCTCTCCTTGTTTAGCACTGGAGCTGCTCAGCCTCGTTCCACCATGTTTTAGAACATTTTTGTAGTGGCGGAAAAGATGCCTTCAGTTTTAGATTTCATATGTTCCAGGTTCTGTGCTGCTTCAGTGTGTGGGGCTGGGCTCACATCAGGGCATGCTGAGCTCTGTGCACAGAGCAGGGAGACAAAACAATTCCTGCTCCAGCTGGGCACCAAGGACAAATGATCCAAATCTCAGCCCAGGAGCACAAACCCCGTGGGCTGGAGAGAGAAAAACAAGCAGGGTGGGACTGGATGGGCTAAAGCTGGGATGGGACAATGAACTGCAAGGTGCAAATGGAGCAGAGCTGATCCAAGGGAGAGACCCCGTGCCCGGCCGTGCATTTTGGGGCCATTTTGGTTCACCTTGGGTGCAGCCCTAGCTGGGCTCTTGTGCTGCCCAAGGTGGATCCATGGAGGAGATGCTTTGAATAAATCTCTGCTTTATTCTGTAACTCTGCCCAGCTCTGTTCAGCTCAGCCTTCTCAAGGCATCAGTTCCTCCTCTTTTTCTCTCTCCCTGGCTGCTGGTAAGGCCTCTCCTTCTGTCCCTCAATATCCAGGTTTCTCCTTGCCTTGCACACTCCATACGGAGAATTTTAAGGCTGGCTGGGACCCCAGCATTGCATCCACCTGAAAAAATCATTCTGCATCCCTGGGGATCCAGAGCAACGAGCAGTTTATGACTGAACCCTTGACTGAGTTGTTGAATGAAGCTGCTGAAGAAAGGGGTGGCATGAAGGAGCTGGGCACAAACAGCAAGAAACTGAGTGCAAAGGGCAGAGCAGTGCCTTGAGGTGAAACCCTGCCCCAAATCCCAAATCCCAAATCCCAAACGCTGACATCTTCTAGGAGTGAGGGGTGCAGGGGAGTCAGGGGAGGGCTGAGGCCACATCTCCTCACAGCCACCCACCAGTGATCCATGCATTGTCACCCAGCAGTGTCACCCAGCAGTGTCACCCACCAGTGACCCACACAGTGTCACCCAGCACTGGGCACTCAAACAATGCCAGCTGAGTGAGCTGCAAATATTAAAGCCAGAGGAGCTGAAGGGTGATGGATCTGACCCCAAAGATGGAGCAGCCAGCCAGGGGGGCTGAGGGTGATGGATCTGACCCTAAGGATGGAGCAGCCAGCTGTCCCTGCAGGGCTGAGCAGGCTCAGGGCAGTGCTCAGAGCCTGCAGCTCGGGATGTGACCCTGAGAATGCACAGACACAAAAGGGCTGGGGCTGAGGGCTGCTCTGAGTGCTCCCAGGTGCCCCAAGGATGAATTTGGGTTCATTTCTGCAGCAAAGCAAACCCAGAGTGTGTCATACACAGAGAGGGCACAAAGGAGCAAATGCAAACACTAAAATACCCAGCAGTGTTTGCAGCATTAAACCCACACCAGCAGCCAAGGAAAAAGCACCACGCTCAGCTCTGCCCAAAGTGGGACAGAGGGATGGGACCTCTGACTTTCTGCAGCAACACAGAAAAAGGTGACCACAAAAAGAGATGTGACTGGTAAAATTTCAGGTTTTTTCTAAGAAACAAAACCATCCCCAAGTGCAGGAGTGCAAGGCTCAGAGGGAAGGACAAGCAGTTAAAGACAGGCCATGTAAAAACTCCTTTTCCCCCAGTCCCAGATCAATGATTTTAGAATGATGAGGCTGCTTTAGTTCACCTGTGCATTCATTGCATATTTTTCTAAAAATGTAAAATTCCTACCTGGTTTTCCAGCTCTGTCCCTCCTCTTTAGGTTACCACACACAAACATCACCCTCACCCCTCCTGGAAGAGCATGCTTGACTCATCACTACTGTCCAGCCAGATTTATGGCTCTAAAACCTTCTCATTACTAAGCTGAAAGTCATTTTTATTTACTGGCCTCTGCCTCTTTTATGAGCTGCATGTGCTTCTTGGATCATTTTATCCTCTCAATTCAGCTCTTCAGCTAAAGAGAGATTTTACCAGCATCCCACCCTGTGTGTGCTGGGGCAGCACAGTTTGTTTAACTTCTGAGAATTCCAACTTCTCCTGGGTTTTCATCCATCAACTCAGGAAAAACTGGGAGTTGAGGGCTGCAAGAGGAGGAGGAGGAGACCGAGGAAATTCAGACAAAAGGTAAGATGGGGCTGAACTGCAGGGGCTGTGTTTGGCTTCAAATTCCTGCAGGCTGCAGCTCCCGGGGAACAAAGGAATGCAGGATATCAGCAGCCCCTGAGGAGCAGATGGTGCTGCTGCCATCAGCACAGCTCATTGTTTCTCACCTCCTCCCCAGCATCTGCACCCTCTGTTTGCTTTGGGTTTGCTTCCAGCTCCTGGCCCAGACATCCCTTGGGAGGGTCCCTCATCCCAGCTGGGAGAACTTCCTGCACTTTATTCATCCTCTGCAGCAGAGAGCCAGGGCCTTTGGGGTCATTATTCCAATTATTTTGAATTTCCAGCTTGTTCCTGTACTTTGGGAGCATTAGGGAATGGTTGCATTCTCTTGTCCAGCAGCTCTGTGGGGACTGACCCCTACCTGAGCTCAAAAATAATGAGAAATTTCATGAGGTTCTGTGCAGAGGATGGGATCACACTTGAAAATGTCATTGTCTCATTGCCTGTCACAGGACAGACCAAGCCAAACTTCTGTACACTTGTTCCAAATTATCCTTCCTTCCCCGTTGCCATGAAGGAGAGGATGGCTGGGAGCAGAATAATCAAATAAAAACATAAACCAGAACCAAAGAAACTGAAATAGCCACTGGATCCTTCAGCACAGGAACTGCTGGAGCCTGTCCCATCCCATAAAGTTGGATCGCCAAGCTGCTCTGCTTGGTTTCTCCATTTGCAAAGTGCATTGATTTGGGAAAAAACAGGGCTTCTGTCTGTCCCTGCACAGGGCTGTGATCCAAAACACCCAACAGCTTCAGAACAAAACCTGTGGTGCCTCCCTTCCCACCTCATGACATGCTGGGAGAATCCTGATTTAAGCCCCAAAACCTGGTTTTGGTGTTCAAGGATGCACCAGGAGGCACCACAGGTGTTCTGGACAGTTTTGCTCCTTTCCCACCACCTGTAACAGCTGAAAATCCCACCTGGGCAGCATCTGGGTTTCCCAAAGCATTCCTTGTGAAGGGAGATGGAGCAGGGGCAAGCACCCCCCTCCCCAGAGAGATGGGACAGGGAAACAACTCTGGCAAAGCTCCTGCAAGGGGAAGCAGGAGAATTTGGGGGTGCTGGAGCTCACTGCTGTTGGTGGGGTGAATTTCTGGCCCAGGAGTGAGTGCTCACACAAACGCTGACACTGAAGCCTCCAATTGTGCTTTCCTGGACAAACCCAGCACATGACTGTGCTTGCCTCCCGAGCTCCCTGATCAAACCAAGGCTGGGAACAGCCTGGTGTCTAAAACAAACAACATTTCGGGGCAAATCTCCTGTTTACAGACAGAGGGGAGATTTTTCAGCAGTGACACCACAGAAATTGCTTGCCCAGTTTCTCAGCGGCAAATTCATCCCTTGGCAAGGAGTGAGTTGAGAGGGGGAATAAATAAATCAGGACTCATAGAAAATTCAAACTACAGTAGGCAGGGAGTTAAGGCCAGATGCAGATGTAGAAGTTTGAGCTCTTTAGTCAGCTTTGCAATAACCTTTCCTTTCCTTTCCTTTCCTTGAAATTTCCTTGAAATTTCCTTTCCTTGAAATTTCCTTTCCTTTCCTTGAAATTTCCTTTCCTTTCCTTTCCTTGAAATTTCCTTTCCTTTCCTTTCCTTGAAATTTCCTTTCTTTGAAATTTCCTTTCCTTTCCTTGAAATTTCCTTCCCTTCCCTTCCCTTCCCTTCCCTTCCCTTCCCTTCCCTTCCCTTCCCTTCCCTTCCCTTCCCTTCCCTTCCCTTCCCTTCCCTTCCCTTCCCTTCCCTTCCCTTCCCTTCCCTTCCCTTCCCTTCCCTTCCCTTCCCTTCCCTTCCCTTCCCTTCCCTTCCCCTCCCTTCCCTCTGTTCATGGGCCTTTGGAAAGCGTGATTTGAAGTGGTTGGAAGCAACTTGAAACGGTTTTAAGCAATTTTAAGCGTTTTGAAGCGACTTGAAGCGGTTTCAATCGGTCTGAAGCGATTTTAAGCGGTTTGAAGCGGTTTCAATCCGTTTGAAGCGGGCGAACCCGCCGCGCTCTCCGCGCCCCCTGCCGGCACCTCAGCAGGCGGGATGCGAGGCCGCGGGACTACATCTCCCATGCGGCCCCGCGGCGGCGCCGCGCACGCGCAGTGCGGTGCCCCCCCCGTGCGCGCCGGAGGCCGGGGCGGCCGCCCCGGCCCATCATGTAGGTGCAGCCGCGCCGACCCCGCGCCAGCCGCGCAGGGACCCCCCCCCCCCGCTCCCCCCGGCCCCGCCCGGCCCGGCCCGGCCCGGCCCGGCCCGGCACGGCGCGGCCCGGCGCGCCCCGAGCCCCGCGCCGCCCAGGCGGGAGCGCGCGCGGCGTTCCGGGGGGGGAGCGCGCGGCTCGCATCTTTTGTGTGTGTGTGGTGTGTGTGAGCGCGCCGGGCGGCTCGCCCCTCGGCGGGGCCGCGCACGGGGGGACGGCTCTTTGTGTGCGCGCGCCCTGCCCCCAGCCCGCCGGGGGACAATGTCTCAGCCCCGAGGTGAGAGAGCGCGCGTGCACGTGCAGCCGCGGGTGGATGCGCGCGCGTGCAAGGGCCGCGCGTGCATGCACGTGCACGTGCACGCTCGTGCACGCGTGCACTCGCTCGTGCAACTTGCGGTGGCGGGGTGGGGGGGGGGAAGCTGGTGCGCGCGCGCGCGTTCCCTTGTGCAACTTGCGCGTTCCCTTGTGCAAGCGCGCGTGCAGCTGCGTGTGCGCGTGCATGTGCGTGTGCGTGTGCATGCGCGGGTGCATGTGCGTGTGCGTGTGCATGTGCATGCATGGGTGCGGGTGCATGCGCATGCATGGGTGCGGGTGCCCGCGAGTTTGCACGCCCGCCTTGCCCGGGGGTCACCGCTCACGGTGCAGCCTCCAGTGCTCGCAGCTCCCGGTGCAGCTCCCTTTGCACCCCCGGTGCAGCCCCCGGTGCAGCCCCCGGTGCAGCCCCCGGTGCAGCCCCCGGTGCCCCTCGGCCGCCTTTGGCACGGCCCGGAGCGAGCGGGGGGTGTTGCAGCAGCAGCAGCTGCAGCCGGGGCTCGGCGCGGGGTTAAAGCAAACTTTTAAACAAGTCCGCGAGGGAGATGAAAGGTGAAACTGGAGTGGAGTTACCGGGAATTAAATATATACCTATGTTTCCATGGGAAAGTATTGTTCTCGTGCCAGCGCTGAGATCATTTTCCACCCTTTTCTCTCCCCCCTTCTCTCTTTTAATATTTGGTAACTTTTGGTCACACCAGCACGCCCCGAGCGTGCAAAAAAGGCAGGAATGGAGCGTTTGGAAGTGCAGGAATTGGGTGTTTGGGAGCTGCAGAAAGGCAGGAATGGAGCAGTTTGGAGCTGCAGGAATTGTTTAGGAGCTGCAGAAGGGAAGAAGTTGTGAATTTAGGAGTTGCAAAAGGGCAGGAATTGTGCATTTTGGAGCTGCAGAAGTTGAGAATTTCAGAGTTGCAAAAGGGCAGGAATTGAGCATTTTGGAAGTGCAGAAGTTGAGAACTTAGGAGTTGCAAAAGAGCAGGAATTAGGCATTGTGGAGCTGCAGAAATGCAGGACTAGAGCATTTAAGAGCTGCAGGACTGAAGCATTTAGGAGCTGCAGAATGCAGAAATTATTAATTTAGTTGCAAAAGGGCAGGAATTGGACATTTTGGAGCTGCAGGAGTTGAGTATTTTGGAACTGCAGAAGTTGAGAAGTCTGGATTTGCAAAAGAGCAGGATTTATGCATTTTGGAGCTGCAGGAGGTGAGTATTTTGCAGCTGCAGGAGTTGAGAATTCAGGATTTGGAAAGGGGAGGAGTTAAGCATTTTGGAGCTGCAGAAGTTGGGAGGTTAGGAGTTGCAAAAGGGCAGGAATTGGACATTTTGGAGCTGCAGAAGTTGAGAATTTCAGAGTTGCAAAAGGGAAGGAATTATGCATTTTAGAGCTGCAGGAATTGCACATTTTTCAGCTGCAGAAACTGAGCATTTTGGAACTGCAGTTGAGAACTTAGGAGTTGCAAAAGGGTAGAAATTGGGCATTTGAGAGCTGCAGGAATTGTGCATTTTGGAGCTGCAGAAGTTGAGAATTCAGGAGTTGCAAAAGGACAGGAATTGAGGATTTTGGAGCTGCAGGAATTGATGATTTTGGAGCTGCAGAAGTTGAGCATTTTGGAGCTGCAAAGTTGAGAGTTTGGGAGTTGCAAAAGGGCAAAGCTGAGCATTGAGGAGCTGCAGAAGGGCAGGAGTTGAGGCCTGAGGAGCAGCAGGAGGGGCTTTGGGAAGGGGACAGCAGTGATTTATTTCTGCCAGCGTGGTGGTGGTGGTGGTGGCAAAGAGAGAGCTGGCTCTTTGCTCTTTGCTTTTTAACTCGCTGCTCATTCCTGCCTGCCTCTGCCTTGTGCCCTTGCAAGGGCGGGGGGGCAGGCTGGGAGGAGGTGGAGAATTTCATATTGCAAAAATGCTGCGGGAATGCAACAGGGAGAGAGCTTTAAGGAGGAGTAGCTGTGGCCATTCATTGTGAAAATCCCTGCCTGTGACACAGACGCAGCTTTTGGAAGTGCTTGGGGTGGATGTTGCAGCTTGGCTCTCGCTGCATCCTGCAGCTCTCACGCATATTTGGGATTTTGGGGGTGACAGGAAGCGTGTGGCCTGGCAGGAGCAGGTCCCAAAGTGGGTTTGGAGCTCGTGTTGTGTTTATTTATTTATTTATTTATTTATTCAAACTAACCCTTCCACAATAATCCTTGCAAGGCAGGACGTTGGGAATGAGGTGCCTGCACAGCTCTTGCCACACAGCTTTCCTTTGTAAAAAGAAAAAATGTAAAGTTGTTGTATAATTTATTCCTAATTTGGGTTTGCTGCAGTCATCTTTTCCAGCCGAGCAGGGGAATTGTAAAAGTTTCCGATGCAAAGAGCCAAAGGAGTTTGATAATGCAGGATTGAACCCAGGGGTACCCAGAGCCCTCTGCCACTGCCAGGGCGGGACAGGGGGTCCCCAAAAAGCCTGGGGGTGGCAAAGGCTGAGCGTGCAGAGTGGTGACACCCAGGGAGCTGTGCTGGTGGCCCTGCAGAGTGCTGAGTGTCCCCCAGCAGGGCCTTGTACCAGGAAAAGGGAGGATGGAAGTAGCCAACCCACAAAACATGATCTCAATGAATGGCATCATTCTTGACTCCCTTTGCCGCCCTCCTCGCTGCCTGCAGCACCAGTGCCTGCATTCCTGGCACAGATGACTTTTCCAAGCTCAGCTGTTCGGGCCCAGCTTTTGCTCAGGAAGGGGTTTCAGCTCTGGGCTCTGCAGCAGAGGTGTCGTTCTTTGGGATAAGCTGAGTTTTTGGGATCAGCTTTCATGTGCTGCACAGGAGGTTCCTCAGCAGCTCTGTGGAAAGTACAGCCCAGCGCCTCAGCCAGCTGCTGAGCCCTCTCCCTGCTTTGAATCCTTTCCAGAGTTGTTCTGAGAATTTGCCAGAGATTAATTTTTTTTGGTGCAGCGTGGCAGGGGGAACATGTGAGCAGCAGAGTTGTTCTTGCTCCCTGCAAGGAATCCCACCTGGTTCAGGGAGACCCTACCTGTGCTGTGCAAAAAAATGGGGGGGGATTTGCTTCCTGCACAGTCTAAAGAGTAAAACCCCCTGGAATTCAGGAAAAAACACTTTTCTTCTGGCTTTTTTTGCAGCAGGAATGAGCAGCATTGTGCTGGTGGCTCTGAGCACCTCACCTGCCCCTGAGGGTCCACCCAAATACAAAACTCACCTGAAGTCAGAGACACCCTGCATTTCACCCTGTGCTTGTTCATTCCCTCTTTCAAGCTGCAGACTGGTGTTATTTGTTTGATGTAGCGGCTCACAGCAAAAATCAGCTTTTCCTGAGCCCAGCAGGTTCCTGCAGCTTGTTCCTCACCTTTGGAGATGGGGCTGCTCTGGCCAGGAGGGCCTTGGTGTTGATGGGAGCTCAGAAGTTGAATCCTTGCCCAAATCCAGCCCATTTGGCTGTCATGACTAATAGGATATTATTTTGGAAGAGGAGGGGGGGGAAAAAAAAAAAAAGAGGAAGTCCATATTAATTTCAAGCCAAGCACAGTTTGAGGCTGTAAATCTGGACTCTGGTGACAGCAGATATATTCAGGAGTCTCCCAAATTCCTTGCAACGGGGGGAATTATTCCCTGGCAAAGCCCACATGGGAGCAAACACCTGCAAATATGCAGATTTCTCCATTGCAGTGAGAAAAGGGAAGGGGGAGCAGCACCCAGGAGAGCACTGATTCATAAACACACTGAAATGATGCTTGAACTAAGTGTTGCTGCCTGTTGGTCTCACACCTGAAGCTCAGGCTCTTGTTTCAAACACAATTTTCAGCGCTCCAGCTGCAAAGGGAAGCTGAGATTGTGAGCAGCACGTCCCACGTGATGCTGGCTGAGCGTGCACCCCATGGACTTTGACCAAAGGCCTGCACCTAGTCCAAATACCAGAGTTTTATGTGAAACACTCATGTTTTCCCCAGCCAGAGTCTCAGTGGAGCAGCTGTAAAGCTGAACTATTCTTTGTTGTTGGGTTTTTTTTTGCAGCCCTAGGTAGGTGGCAGGTTGTTGCTGGTGGAGGATTAACCTGCAGGCAGCTCCTGTGGGTTGTGCAATGTGAATTTTGCCTCATCAGCACCAGCTCAGCTTCTCCCCACTCACACACTGCCATGACACAGGCACTTGGCACGGTCAGCCGGGTGCAAGCCTAGCAAAGCCTGGACTAGCAGCAGATTTCAGCTGCAGCTGATGATTTATTCTTAATTAATTTTTTTTAAGGGTGCCCTGTTGAATTAGGTTAAGTGCTGGAGGTGCCTGTGTGCCTGCTTTGGGTTAAGAGAGGGGACAAATATTTATAAAGAGGTTTAAAAACCTCCTGCAGTGCCAGGCTGGAGGAATTACCCAGCTTGGGAAGAGGAAAATGTGGCTGGAGGTGAACCAAAGCTGTGCCCAGGTGAGGGCTGAGACACCTGGGTGAGCCCCTGCTCTGCCCTCAGGAGGTGTTTGTCCTGTCCCCATGTCCCAGCATGTCCCAACATGTCCCAACACCACTGCTCAGGCCAGCAGCTGCCACCCAGCAACATATTTAATATTTAAAAGCTTCAACCAGGAGCAATTCTAGCAATAAAAGCTGCAGGAAGACGGGAGCAGAGAGCTGAGTGCTCCTGCCAGGCTCCTCAATGCTCCTTTTTATTGTGGTGTTTAAGTCCCCAAAACCTGGGGGCTTCCTCAGGGCTCAGTTCCCTCTACTGACACATCCACGAGCTGCTGAGGTGGAGCAAATGATGCTCTATGAAAACCACAGGAGTGATTGGAGAGATGAGACTCTTCACATGGAACATGGTCACAGCAGGTTTGAGATTTTGTGTTGAAAATACACAAAGTGATTAAAAAGTTGCCTTTTCCCCCCAAACAGTGCCTGTGTCTGTTGTCACTTGGGCTTTTCCTCTTGCTGCAAACAACTGTGACAGCCCCTCTCCAAAAAGGACTGAAAACCAACACACCTGAAAAAAGCTGGAAAAAGAAGAATAGTGTGGGAGTTGTGTTAGCACAGGAGTGGGGATGCTTCTCCAGCCCTCTGCAAATGCCCTTGGAGGCCCAGAGCTCCTCAGCCTGGTGGTTGTGCTGGTCCCCAGCCCTGCCCCAAGGGGTTCACCCCATGAACTCGAATTCCGGCTGCAGAGGCAAAGCTCTGCCCTTGCCAGGGCAGGGCACAGCTGTGATGGCAGCATTGGCACAGCAATTCTGGGCAGGAATTACTCACCAGGGCTCCCTTCCTGCCCTCTCTCATTTTGGGGACCATTTTGGGGTGTATTTAAAAGCTGGCAGCATCATTAAGATGAAATGTTGAGTCAGCCTCCAGTGGCCAGGAGCGTTCTTTTGGTTTGAGACGTGGACAGAGCTGTACTTAAAAATAATAAAAATCTGTTTCATTACCTGTGCAGTTCCTTAGCTCCCTTCCTCAGGGCCTGGCTGGGAATAGTTTCAGGGATTAGCATTATAAGTGGGAGCAGGGAAGCAGATCCAGAGGCTGGAGCTGTGCCACCTCACATATTATTATGGTCTGTGGTGGCCAAGTGGTGAAGGCCATTGGGTGCAATTTCCGTAGCTGCTCATTGCGCAAAAACTGGGCGTTCTTTTGGGTTTTTTTGTTTTTGTTTTTTTTTTCTTTGCTTTTGTCTTCCAAATCCACAATATTCTGCACTTGACAGGTGTGAATGGAGAACTGACTCCTGCTCAGTGGCCTTGGCTCAGTGAAAAGCAGTTTGGAGAGGGGAAGTCTGAGCCTGGTGCTTGTAGGGCTTTCAGTTGCCTCAAAGCCAGAATTAAACCCATCCTTCCAACCTCCCCATCCTTTTAAAATGGGGATTCCAAACACACAGAGGGTTCATCCCACCAGGACATGGGGTGCTGGAGCATTTCCGAGTCACCTTTCCTTTGGCCATGGTGCACAGAGATGCTGCACATCCTCTGTGGGAGCTGCAGGAATCCTCTGGAGCTGTGAAAAATCCCTCTGGATCTGCATCCCAACCTCCAGCAGGAGCCTGGATTTGGAGGGGCAGGGTCAGAGATGGCATCAGGAGAGGCTCAGCTGCTCTGGCTGCATCCCCCACTTGCTGTTGGAGAAGTGTCTGTGGCTTTTTGGGCTGCAAAATCCCAGTCCTGTGAAGCCCAATGCAAACAACCTCTGCAGCTGGGGTAGGGTTTCACATTTGTGAGAGAAAAAGCATTTTTTTTCCCCTACTCTAGCAGGAAAACTGCACAGAGCTGAGCTGATCCAGTTTCTTGCTGGTGCTGTTTTGTTAGCCTACTTAGCAATTTTATCATCAGGGCTGGGTTTTCTTAGCCTGCACCCAGGCAGATCAAAAATCGTGAGAAGAACTGGAGCCACTTTTACTGCATTCAGATGAAAAAAAAAATAAAAAAGAAAGAAAAACCCAGCAGAAGTTGCAGATGAGATGCCAAAGATAAGGCAGCAATAGGAAATCAGTGCAGGAGTCAACACTTGAGTGTGTCTGCAAGAAGAGGCCTTTAATGAAGGCTGAATCAGCACGGACTTGGGAGCTGCTTTTGAAGGAGAATCATTTTTCTAAACAAAAATATGTAATTGCACTCAATGAAAAATGCTTATCAATGCCAAATGGCCCCAGAGCATGGTGTGTGTGGCTGCTGTGCGCACATCCCAGGCCTGGTGGTGGTTTTTGTGCCTGCCCTGGGGGCTGATCCCTCACTGCCTCACTCCTGGCTGCTCACAGGGATTATTCCACACTCAAGCAACAAGTTACAAAAATTACAGCTTCACTCTGTGGTATCATTCCTCTCATGAATGTTTATTGCTTCTGCAGTAGTTCAAGGTCAGATATAGAAAATGACTCAAAAGTCTTTTGTTGTTCTGAGAGCTCTGAAGTGATGGAAGGCCCAATCCAGCAAACACAAACCTTCCCAGAGAGCCAAAAGGGAAGGGAGAAAGAATATTTTATAAAGGCAAACCCAGCATTGATTCCTGACTTTTTGAAGTAGGTTTGGATTAGATATTAAAAGAAAATTACTTCCTGTGAGGGTGGTGAGGCACAAGGACCTGTAGATGTGATGGTTGCCTTGGCATATTCCATAGACACTAAGAAACTTAAATTTTAACTCTGTTCCCGATTTTATACCTTATTTTATCCAAGAAATCCTTGTCTCAGCCTGGTTCTCCTGGTAGGTTGTTAAGGGATTGTGGTTTTCATCTCTAGGAATTAAAAACGGAAAGCACAGGGTGCCCAGAGAGGCTGTGGCTGCCTGGAAGTGTCCGAGACACCCCTGGAAGTGTCCAAGACCAGGCTGGACAGGGTTTCGAGCAATTTGGGACAGTGGAAGGTATGAGATGAACTTTAAGGCCTCTTCCCATTCCATGACTGGGTGATTTTTCCCTGGATTTGCTCTGTTCTGTCTGCTCTCACATCTTTGGTGTGCAGCTCCTCAGGCAGAGCCCACTGCAGTCACTGCCTTAGTCCCTGCAGGTGGGAGGGGAGCAGTCCCTGCCACATCCCTGCCACAATTCCTGCCAAAATCAGGGCACACAAGCTCAGAAGGTGTTTTTGGCAGCAGCTCTGCCCTCAGGGTTGGTTTGTGCAGCACCAGGCACAGCCCTGGGCACAGCTCCTGCTTTCAGGGCACCTCTCCAGCACTGGAGTCACAGCCACACTTCCCAGCTTGGATTTCAGCACTGCCCCTTTTTCCTAGGGCTGCTTTCATTGTCTGCAATTAGGGTCTCCAGTGCTGCAAAAAGTGTGAAGGAATAAAAGCCAGTGTGGCTTTGTGAGGGCTGGGATTGATTTCTGCTCTCAAGCAGCTGACGCTGTGACCTTTTGGAAAGGAGCTGTCGGCCTGTGGGGTTTGTGCATGTGGCTGCCCAGGGTCAAAGCACAAATATGGGATATTTAGGAAAGGAGCACCTGTCAGAGCTGAGAGCAGCTCAAGGAAGAGACAAGGACTTTACATGCTGTCATTAAAATGCCAAAACCCCAAAAGTCGATTTGTTCGATCACTTGCCCAAAAGGCCTGGAGCAGAAGTCACAGCCCTGAGGGTGCAGGGCTCACCCCAAACCCTGCAGAAGGAGGTGCAGAACAGCTCTGACCATCATTTCCTCACAGTTTTGGCAGCAGCAGCAGGACAGGGAAGCTGCTGCAGCTGAATCTGAGCGGCTCTGAGGTTTGGGATGGGGAGATGAGGATAAAGCCTGCACTCAGTCCCAGGTTTGCTTCTCTGAAGAGAAAGATGCTGCTGGTTAATGCACAAGTTCCCTCCCAAGCAGACCTTGGTACTTAACTGTGTTAATTAAATGCTTTCAAAAACCACAAGATTGACCTTCACTGCTTGCCCACAGATTTTTCTCTCATTTAACAAGCAGAGGGCTGTCAGAGTAGCCTATTAAAGGAGAAGAAAGGCAAGGCTCTAATACTGTTGGGTTTTGACCTGTGCCAAAGTGTTTTTCTGCTTTTCAACTCCTAAGAGATGGAAACCACAATCCCTTAACAACCTACCAGGAGAAACCAGGCTGAGACAAGGCTGAAATAAGGCACAAAATAGGGAACAGAGTTAAAATCTAAGTTTTTTAGGTTTTATTCCATATCTATGGAATATGTCAAGACAGCCATCATATCTACAGGTCCTTGTGCAGCAAGTGAGCTCTGCTCTGTGACATGGAATTGTCCTTTGGGAGAGACCTTCTAGAAAAAAAATAAAGTCAAATAACAGAGGCTCTGACTTCCTTACCTTTGTCAAGGACACCAGCAATTTGCTCATTGCTAATAAAACTCTGGAACATATCTACAGAAAGCTTTGGATCCCTGCCAAGCAATCAGTTTTATAAATGAAGCAAAAGAGCAGATTGTGCATTGCAGGGAAGGACATCCCACATCCCAAAGCAGCCCCCGACTGGAGGGAGAGCCCAAAATAGCCCCTGGCAGCTGGGGAGGGTGACACAGATGCTGCATTCAGAGATGGTGAGAAACAAGTTGATTTCTGGAGGCAACAAATGAGAAAATCCTTCACTGAAAGGGTGATTGGGCGCTGGGATCACCTGCCAGGGAGGTGGTGGGGTCACTGTCATGTCACATGTCACTCAGTGCTGTGGTTTAGCTGGTGAGGAGGTGTTGGGTCATGGGTTGGGCTTGATGAGCTCAAAGGTCTTTCCCAGTGGTTCTGTGGAATGAGAGCGGGCTGAATTCCCATTGTTTGGCAGAGAGGAGGAGCCCAGGGCTTGCAGCCCTGCATGTCCCTGTGGGGTGACAGCAGGGCAATGTGCCCTGGCAGTGTCCCTTTGCTCAGAGCCACCTGAGCAGGGCAGCACCTCAGGCTCCCTCAGCTCCATTCATGTCACCAGGCCGTTTACTGAGACAAGAATAGGAAATGCTTAAGGTGCCTTTAATGGGTTGGTGAAAGGATTTTGGGAAGCTTTGAGGTCACTTGGTGCATGTTTTTATTTTTGTCTGCATGTGTAAAAGGTTGATGTAAAATGCTGTCCAGGATACAATGTGAAGTTCACTTCAGGAGAGACAAATAAGCCTCTGGCCAAGGCAAGTTTAGCTTGAAATGCAAGAGAACACTATGACAAAAAATATATCTTAGAAGTGGGGTTTTAATTCTTCAGCAGGATCTAAAATTCTAGAAAATAAATATGTCTTCTACACAGACATTTAAAATCAAGTAAATTCAGAAGAGACTTACAAGAAGCCATTCCTTTTTTTTTCCCCTTTAGAGCCAGCCATGCCTTTCCTTTTTTTTTTCTTTTCCTTAAGAGCCAGCCATGCCTTTTTTTTTTCTTTCCTTTCTTTTTTTTTCTTTCCTTTCCTTTCTTTTTTTTTCCTTCCCCTCAAAAACATTTGGTGCTTCCCCCGCAAGAAATCAGGAGCTTTCTGTCTGATAAGGGGCTGGAACAGCTTCCTGCAGTAGGAGAGAATTTCTCCTCTGGCTCTTCCTGCACAGAGGCAGAACAATGCCAGCACTTCCAGCCTCTCTGTACCTCGGATAATCTCATTTAGGCTCCATCCTGTGCGAGCATCTCCTGCCAAGGGGGGCTGCTTTTCCAGCTGTTTGCTTTAAAAAGGTTTTTTAAAAAGGGTTTTTTTAAAAAGGCATTGCCACAGCAGAAAGGCAGGAGGTTCACTCAGCGCTGATGCAGAGCAGGGCCTTGTTTGGAGCAGTAGGGGCTGAAGAATTTTTTTCTTTTCTCTTAATGAAGAGGCTAAATAGGATTTTTTTTCATCCTGAAAGTGGGATTTTTTAAATAGGATTTTTAATTTTTTAAAATTTAATTTTAATTTAATTTTTAATTTAATTTTAATTTTTTAATTTTTAATTTTTTTTTTAATTTTAATTGATTTTTTTTTTTTTAATAGGATTTTTTCACTTCATCCTGAAAGTGCACATGGTAAACTCAGAACATCTGAGTCCTTTTGCATGGGACTGAATGTGCTTGGTTGGAGCAGTAGGGGCTGAAGAATTTTTTTATTTTGCCTTAATGGAAAGGCTAAATAGGATTTTTTTTTAAATCGTGAAAGTGGGATTTTTTAAATAGGATTTCTAAAACTTTTTATTTAATTTTAATTTTTAATTTAATTTTAATTTTTAAATTTAATTTTAAATTTTTTTAAATTAAAATTTTTAATTTTTTTTTTAATAGGATTTTTTCACTTCATCCTGAAAGTGCACGTGGTAAACTCAGAACATCTGAGTCCTTCTGCATGGGACTGAATGTGCTTGGTTGGGGTCGAGCACACCCGTAAAGGAATTTACAAGCTTGGGATGTATTTTGTCCTGGTTGCTAAGTGGGATGGACATTATGGGTCTGTGTTGATGATTTCTTTTATCCTGCTTCTCTTGGTTCCTTTTTTCCCCTTTTTCTGCTTTCCTTTTTCCCCAGTTCTGCTCATCTGCCCATGGGAAGCATCTCCTTTTTGGGAGTGTGTAAGTGAAGCTCCAACCTCAAACCTCTCATGGGGAGTTCTGTGGAGGCTTTGGCAGGAGGGCTCCTAAAAGGAGATTTGCATTTTCAGCTTCTGCTTTAGAGATGTGACCTGATGGGCTTTGATCCATGTGCACGTATGAAGAGAGAGAAAAAAAATCTGCCCACTTGTGTCACTTTATTGGAAGGACAAGAGTTGCTGTCACAAGTCTGTCACAGTGCTGTCATGGATTTCTTCAGTGTGATTTCCAAATTGAGATAAAACTGCATGATAAACCTGGGGGAAAGCTTTTGTTCTTTATAAATGCCTTGTATTCTTTCTAGGCCAGACAAGCAAATGTGCCTTCCTCAGCCTGGAGGAGGATGAGGAGAGATCTCAGCAATTCCAGCCTCTGCCCTGGGGGCAGCTCCCACCTCTGCTCTCTGGGACAGGGACAGGGAGAGGGGACAGGGACAGGGACAGGGACAGGGATAGGGAGAGGGGCAGGGACAGGGACAGGGACAGGGACAGGGACAGGGGCAGGGACAGGGACAGGGACAGGGACAGGGACAGGGACAATGACAGGGATAGGGAGAGGGGCAGGGATAGGGAGAGGGACAGGGACAATGACAGGGGACAGGGAGCAGGGACAGGGACAGGGACAGGGATAGGGGACAGGGGACAGGGACGGGGACAGGGGACAGGGACAGGGGCAGGGACAGGCAGTGCTGGGGCTGTGGCAGGGCATTGGGATGGATTTTAGGAACAGGTTCTTCCCCCACGGAATGGGCACAGCCCGAGGCTGCCAGAGCTCCAGGAGAGTTTGGACACCACTCCCAGGGATGGCCAGGGTGGATTTTGGGGTGTCAGTGCAGGACCAGCAGCTGGACTGGATAATCCTGATGGGTCCCTTGCAGCTCGGGTTGTTTTTAGGATTTGAGGGCATTTGAGATGATGTGCTGGGAGGAGTGGAAGGCAGGTTTGGGCCAAGCCAAGCAGCAGGGTGGAAAAGCAGTGAAGGAGGTGGCTGGCAGGTCGTGCTCTGACCTCTGCCTTAAGCATGTCTGAACTTGAAAAAGCTTCCCTGGGAGCTGCATCCACCTTGCCCTGCTCAGCCTGGAGCTCCTGGAGCTCCCTCCTGTGCCAGAGCTGCTGCTGGTGGTGGTGCTGGAGCAGCTCCAGTGCTTGGCTCTGTGTGCCCCTGGGCTCCTGAGCAGCCCTGGGCAGGGCAGGCAGTGCCATAAATGGGGGCAGTGCCATAAACAGGAGGGCAGTGCCATAAATGGGGGCAGTGCCATAAACAGGAGGGCAGTGCCATAAACAGGAGGGCAGTGCCATAAATGGGGGCAGTGCCATAAACAGGAGGGCAGTGCCATAAATGAGGGCAGTGCCATAAATGGGGGCAGTGCCATAAATGGGGGCAGTGCCATAAACAGGAGGGCAGTGCCATAAACAGGAGGGCAGTGCCATAAATGGGGGCAGTGCCATAAACAGGAGGGCAGTGCCATAAACAGGAGGGCAGTGCCATAAATGGGGGCAGTGCCATAAATGGGGGCAGTGCCATAAACAGGAGGGCAGTGCCATAAACAGGAGGGCAGTGCCATAAATGGGGGCAGTGCCATAAATGGGGGCAGTGCCATAAATGGGGGCAGTGCCATAAACAGGAGGGCAGTGCCATAAATGAGGGCAGTGCCATAAACAGGAGGGCAGTGCCATAAATGGGGGCAGTGCCATAAACAGGAGGGCAGTGCCATAAACAGGAGGGCAGTGCCATAAATGGGGGCAGTGCCATAAATGGGGGCAGTGCCATAAACAGGAGGGCAGTGCCATAAATGAGGGCAGTGCCATAAACAGGAGGGCAGTGCTGGCCAGGAGCTGGGGCAGTGCCCGGAGCTGGTGGTGGGACACAGAGGAGTCACAGCTTTGGTTTCCTGCAGTTCCCCTGGCTTCCCCCAGCAATGGTGTTTTTAAATGCCCCACAGAGGGGTCTCAGCTTTGGTTTTCTGGGTTTTCTGCATTTCCCCTGGCTTCACCCCAGCAATGGTGCTCCTGGGTGTTTTAAAGTGCCCACAGAGGGGTGACAGGTTTGGTTTCTTGAATTTCCCATGGTTCCTCCCATCATTGGTGCTCCTGGGTGTTTTAAAGTGCCCACAGAGGGGTCACAGCTTTGGTTTCCTGCATTTCCCATGGCTTCCCCCAGCACTGGTGCTCCTGGATGGTTTTAAGTGCCCCACAGAGGGGTCACAGCTTTGGTTTTCTGGGATTTCTGCGGTTCCACACGTTTCCCCCAGCAATGGTGTTTCTGGGTGTTTTAAAGTTTATTCTGGAGGCATCTCCAGCAGAGGGAGCAGGAGTTGGTTCCTCCCCTCTGCACTGGTCAGAATTATAAATTTGCTTTAAAAAAGGTTAAAATTGCTTACTGAAAAGTAAGCAAGAGCTTACTTGCTTATTTTTATATCTCAGTTATTAAAGATGGATCTTTAATAACTGAGACATAAAAATAAGCAAGTAAGCTCTTGCATCATTACAGAATAGCAAGAGAGCTGTGTGATGGTGTGGCACAAAGGCAGGATAATCAAAGCTTTGACCTTCACATGTTGAAGTTTAATCACAATATTTGGCTGAAGCTTTGCCAGAGTTCCCAATGACAGAATGCCAGGGGACAGATCCTTTCCTGCCATGCCAGAGCTGTTGTGGTGTTCCTCTCATGAAGGAAAAATCTGGGCAGAGCTGGCACCTCATTTCTGACCTGCACATGGATTAACACAGCCCTCCTGCTCACCAGGGCCTTCTGCAGAAGGTGAAGATGCTCAATAAATAAATGACTTGTGGCACACTTCTCTGTTTCCATGAGTATTCCCATTTGGCTCTCAAAATTATTGATATTTAATAACTCATTGGAAATGCACTCTTATCGGGGGGACAGACAGACTCTGGTAACCAAAATGTGAAGATAAACAAGAAGAAATGGCATCCCCTGGTTTCAGTACTGTCACCAGTGACCCAGCAGCCTGCAGCCCTTTTGCAGGGTGTGTTAAGAGGAAAATGGGCAGAGTAAAAGAGATTAGCCCCAGTCAGGAAATTACCTCCAAAATTCAATTACTGACATACAGAGCTTGCTGAAAGGCAGGCAAACAGCTCCTGATATTTGCAGAGTTTGGTGACATTTCTGTCCATGTCTGCACCACAGGAGCCACAGATTGAGTCTGCTGGAGTCCTTATTGCAGAGCTGCCTGTTCCAGCTTTTTCTTCTGCTGCTGTTCAGAGCTTCTCCCGTTTTCTTCTGCTGCTGTTCAGAGCTTCTCCTGCTGGAGGCCGGGCGGAGGCAGGCACCAAGCCCCGTCCTTGTGATTTTACCTGGCAGCAGAGCTGCAGAGCTTTGTCTGGGCAGTGTGGGTGCCTCAGCAGGGACACAAATAACCCTGGCACTGCTCAGGGCTGCCCCAGTTCAGCGGGTGCACCTTGACTCTCCCTGCACAGCCCTGCTATTTTGGTTTGGAGCCTCTCCTGGCCTGGGTTTATTGCAGCTTGTGGGGCTGAGTCAGAGCAGGGAGTGCAGCCCTGTGAGTGCAGCCCTGAGATGGAGAGAGCCCGGGGCAAGGAGTGGAGCTGGGGCACATCTGGATGTTAGGGACACAGCTGGGTGCTGGGACATGAATGAGTGCTGGGAGAGGCTGGATTCAGGAGCAGGGAGGTCATTCTTCCCGTGCTCTTGGCACCGGTGTGGGCACAGCTCGAGAGCTGTGTCCAGTTTAGGAAGGATGTTGAGGTGCTCGAGCACATCCAGAGGAGGCACCAAGGCTGGTGAGGGGCTGGGAACACAAACCCTGTGAGGAACCCATGAGGGAGCTGGGGTTGTTTAGCCTGGAGGAGACTCGGAGGTGACCTTATTGCTCTCTACACCTTTCTGAAGGAGCCACTGTGGAGATGCCACATGAGGGGGACACGTGGGGATGTGGCATTTTGTGCTGCAAAACCCACAGAAGTGGCTGCCTGAGGAATGTACCCCCTGTGTGTTCTCTGTGAGGGCTGGATTTCCATTTCAGCTGGAGTGGATTTTCCTGCACCACCACCTTCCTCCCTGTCACCTGCAGCTCCATCCCAGAGGTGTTTAAATCCAAAATTCAGTGCCTGTTCCACAAATTTCAGAGGGTTTTTACCCATTTGGAGCCCGTGGGAGGAAGGTGGTGGTGCAGGACCCGCTGTGGAGGTGCCACATAGGGGGGACACGTGGGGATGTGGCATTTTGTGCTGCAAAACCCACAGAAGTGGCTGCCTGAGGAATGTGCCCCCTTTGTGTTCTCTGTGAGGGCTGGATTTCCATTTCAGCTGGAGTGGAGCCATGAGGAGTTCTGGTACAGCCCCAGCAGCCGGGCTTCTCCTCAGCCCCACTCACTGAGCAGAGACTTTGTTATCTCTGTGTATTTTCATTTTTCGGCTCGCAGGGAGCCCCGGGCTGTGCTCATGGCCCTTGTTTAGTCTGGAGTGGGCAGTGTCCGACCCTGGGCACACCAGGAATGCTCCTCTGGGATGTCCCCACGTGTGGGGGAACAATTTAATTCCTTGGGGGACAGACCTGGGCAGGATTAAAGGCTTCAAACCTTGAGCACTGGGCAGTAGGGATGAGCTGGGGCAGGTACAGGACATCCCCACCCTCAGACTGTGCCAGGGTGGTCTGTGTACAGCCATAGGAATTCACAAATATAAATAATGAACCCCTGAGATGATTTGTAATACTTGCTAAAAATACTTTTTCACTTCTTTGGTCATTTTGTCAAAATATTTTTAAATACAAGGTTGCTACACCTACAGCAGCTGTTGTAACAGCCATAGGAATTCACAAATATAAGCAATGAACCTGTGAGATGGTTTGCAATACTTGTTAAAATTTTTTTTTTCACTTTTTGGTCATTTTTGGTAATTTTGCCAAAATATTTTTAAATACAAGGTTGCTACACCTGCAGCAGCAGTTGCTCCATGTGACCCTGCTTTGCCCTGGGTGCTGTGTTGGGATATCTCAGTGTTTGTGTCCAGGGGGTTAATGAGTGAATTTCTCAGAGATTTGGGTATTTCCAGGTGTCCTGCAAGGTTTAAAGTTCTCTTTGGCAGCACCAAACCCACCATTGTTGCTGAAATGTGGGCTGAAGCAGAGCTGTGATAAAATAAACCCTTTGCACTTGCACACCGAGGCTTTGTGTGAGGAATTTCCTCCTGCTCAGCATCTGCAGGGTGGCTGGGACACAAAATAAATATTCTTAATTCCTGGGTTTTGCCAGAACCATCTGGGTTGGGAGTTTTGCACCCAAGCCATGGCCATGGGTCCTGTCCCTGTGCAAAGTGGCACTTGAGGGTCAGGCCAGGCTTGGGAGCTGCCAAAATTCACTTTTCTTCCATGGAAACCCACCAAACATTCCCAGTTTGCCCTCATTTTTGAGATGGGAGTTTGCTCACACAGACACTACAGCTGATAGGGGAAAACCAGATCATTGAGCTTTCAAAACCTTCCAAGAAATCACACAAAAAATCCTTAAGAGAGACAGGAATTGTAAATGAGCCACTTTTATCTCCTAAAAATGGGAGAAAGAGGCATTTCCTGCCTGTGAAATTTTACCAGCATGTTATGTGCCTAAGAGTGTTGTTTGAAAGGAAATGTTGCTACATGGCTATTGAAAACATTTTTAATAATAAATTGTGGTGAAGACAGAACTAGTTAACATCCTTTGAAGGAAATAGGAGCTTTTTGTGGCAAGGAACCATTTATTTTGGATTATATAATAAAAGGTTTTTGACTGCAGTGAAAAGTCTGGAGACTGGGATTTTCCTTCAGAAGTCAAAGTTTATTTTCTGTTACAGCCCATGTGGGCAGCAAATTCCTCTGTCTTCCCTTTGAATTATCAAGGGTGGAAAAGCTCTCCAAGCTCATTGAATCCAAGCATTTACCCCAGAATCAGGGAATTATGAAGGGTGGAAAAGGTCTCCAAGGTCATTGAAACCACACAAGAACCCCAAAATCAGGGAATCATCGAGGGTGGAAAAGCTCTCCAAGCTCATTAAATTAACCCCCAAACCAGGGAATTATCAAGGATGGAAAAGCTCTCCAAGCTCATTAAATTAACCCCAAAATCAGGGAATTATCAAGGATGGAAAAGCTCTCCAAGCTCATTGAATCCAAACAAGAACCCCAAAATCAGGGAATTAGGAAGGGTGGAAAAGCTCTCCAAGCTCATTAAATTAGCCCCAAAATCAGGGAATCATTGAGGATGGAAAAGCTCTCCAAGCTCATTAAATTAACCCCAAAATCAGGGAATCATTGAGGATGGAAAAGCTCTCCAAGCACATTAAATCCCAACATTAACCCAGCACTTCCAAGGCCACCACTAAACCACGTCCCCAGGTGCCACCTCTGCTCAGGGATGGTGATGCCACCACTGCCCTGGCCACCCTTTTGGAGAAGAAATTCCTCCCAGTTTCTAATCTGAACCTCTCCAGGCACAATTTGAGGCTTTTCTTCTCATCCTGAGATGGAACTTGCAGGAAAGAATTTTCAGGAAACTGGCTTTGTAAAGGTGGCGCCTTCTTCAGCACCAGTTCAGTATTCACTGTGAGTTTTTGGGTTTTTTTTTTTTGCTAAAACCAAGTAGATTTAAGCTTCTGCTTAATGTCACAGGTACCCTGGAAGTTTTGTTTATCAAATCTGGATTCTGGAGGTGTCTCTCAGCATCACTCCAAACCAGGCTTGCTTTTTCTGCCTCAATTATTCTTCAGACTTGGCTTTTGAGTCAAGTGCTTGTGGATGTTCTCCATGTGCCAAATTGCAGGGAGAGCTCTCAAATGAGCTTTACTCAAAGGCTCGGAGACAGCAAAGCTCCAGGGGTTGTTTGCACAGAAAATTCACATTTTTTGGGTGCTGGGGAGCAGATGCACCGTCCCATCTGCTGAGCCACCAGCAGAACCTTCTGCAGAAGGAACCACATTTAGACCTGGGGCTGTGTGTGGTGGATCACTGGGGCTTTCCTTATTGCAGATGCCCAAGAATTGCAGCAAAATCCCTCTGCCCGGCTGGGATGTGCCCCAGGCTGGAGCCCTGTGCTGTTATTTCAGTGTTTGAAGCACCTGTGTGGATCCCTGGTGCCTGCCATGGGTGGATTTTGTCTTCCAGTCCCTGGCTCTGTTATTGAATCTGCTTTTCCCAGATTTGCAATCTCCAAAAGCTCAGTTTCTGTGTCAGATGGGGCTGAGAGGGGCCACAGGCAGCGCAGATAAACACACACGGCGGTTTTGTCCAGGAAACAAAGCTAAAAATAGTCATGATTCACAAAAACAGAGTGGAAAATACTGGTTTGCTGCTGCATGGAACAGGTACCATCCCATTTTGTGGGTTATTGAGCTGCCCCCACCTTTGGAGCTCCTGTGCAGATGATTTTAGTGCTCCCCAAGCTGAGTGTGCTCTGGCAAACTGGGAGATTTTATTTTGACAGAGAGACGCTTGCTTGGCAGTTCCTATTGAACAGAACTGATCTTGAGACTTCCAAATATTCTTTTCCTTTTAATAAAAAGCCTTTTAAGTGTGTTTGTGTTGGGGGAGAAAGCAGTGGTGTGAGCTGGGTGTTGAATTGTGAATGAAGGGGGATCCTGGCTCCTGCTGGGGTGGTTCTGCTGCTTGTTTTGGGTTTAAAGGCTGAAGGTGAGGGACCAGCAAAGCTCCAGGGGTTGTTTACACAGAAAATTCATGGTTTTTTGGGTGCTGAGGAGCAGATGCACCATCCCATCTGCCGAGCCACCAGCAGAACCTTCTGCAGAAGGAGCCACATTGAGACTTCAGATCTTCAGACTTCCAAATATTCTTTTCCTTTTTTTTAAAAAAAGCCTTTTAAGTGTGTTTGTGCTGGGGGAAAAAGTCAGTGGTGTGAGCTGGGTGTTGAATTGTGAATGAAGGGGGATCCTGGCTCCTGCTGGGATGGTTCTGCTGCTTGTTTTGGGTTTAAAGCAGTGCCATGCTCAGGATTGCTGGGGCTTCCTGCAAACCACTCACACACCTTGGCCCCAGAGGCTTGGAGGGATGAGTGCTTTGCATGTTGGAACAAAAGGAGCTCAGAAATTTGGCCTGATGCAGTTAAAAGCCATGAAATCGCCTGATTTCAGCCCAGGATTCATTAAATAACCATAAAGTCAGCACAGCCTCACCATCCACACACCTCTGGCTGCTGCAGGTGCAAATCCTGCCCATGGCAATTCCCATTTCCCATCCCTCCTCTTGGTGCCATCATGAAATCCATGTCTTGTTCAAGCTACTGTTGTTGCTTTCCTTTTTCTTGAAAAGAAAACCCCAAGGAATGTTCAATCCTGCCTTGGCAGCGGCGAGGCACGGACAGATTGTGCTTCAAAAAAATGGCAAAGTTTCAAAATATTGTGTTCTGTGAAGACGAGACAAGGAAAATAAACTCCCCAAAATGCAGATTTTATTTCCCTAGGAGGAAAGGCTTTTAGTGTTTATTTGGGTTTGGCTTTTTGCTCCCTGGTTCTGCTGACACCACTCGTGAACCAAGATAAGATTCAACAGTGCACAACCTGTTCTGGGTCCAGTTCAAATCAAAATTTCCAGTGGGTTCATCTTCACCCTCCCACAGCAGCCTGGGGACAGCACATGGGGTGGTGCAAGCAAAGCCTTGAGGGATAAAATGGAAAAAAGGGAATAACAGAGCAAATTTGTGCCTGTTTCTTGTTGGATTTCGGTCGTGCCAGAGTGAATCCTTGGGGTTTGCCAGGAGGAGCTGTTGAGTGTTCACAGGGACAGTTCAGCCCTAAAAGGAGCAGTTAGCTCTTCTATAGGCAATTTGGTGGATTTTGTGTCTCTTTTCCACATGCAAAATCAGTTTGAAGATGTTTTTCCTGTGCCTGTCTCGTTTCCTTGCGGATGCAGGGAGGTGGCAGCTTGGAAATGCCAGAGGAGCAGGGATTTTGTTTTCCTGCACTGCCAGACCTGTGTTTTTGAGATTGCTTTTTTAGGATGAGGTGCCAGCATCCAGAACAGCTCTCCCATTGAACATCCCACAGATCTGAGGTGCCCCTGGCACAGCTTGGGCAGGAGAGGGAAACAGGAGCAGCCAGCACCAGAGAACTCTAGAAATCAACGTGGCTCCCCGAAATTCCAGCACAACCCAAGAAGGGCAAAAAATCCCAAATTTTCCACCCAAAGAGTCCCATTCCAAAGAGTCCCATTCATCCTGAATGGAAAACTCAACAGAATAAAAATTTGCTGGTTTTTGGAATTGTTTTTGCTTCCTTGCACACCAGCTTTTACTCTTTGGGAAAGCTCAGAGCTGTTCTTTGTGCTCTCCATGACCTTGCTGCTTTTATTTTGCTTTTCCCGTGTGAGTTGGGAGTTTTCTCTGGGAGCAGAGAATTGGGGGTTTTTTCCACATTTTTTTTCCTTCTGTGCATTCACAGCTCTGTTGATTTCTAATCAGTGTGTGTGCACAGGGGTTTCCAATAAATGCTGTTTCCATAAGGTGTCAGCTGGGTTCTTGCAGCCTGCCCATCCTGGAGTGACTTTGTCAAATTTTGTCCATCTTTTGGAGCAGATGAAGAAAGAAAAATACTAAAAAACCACCAAAACCCCACTAAAATTGGGAAAAAAAACCTCCACCAAAACTCCAAACCCAAACAAAAAAAAAAAAATCTTTGAAAAAACCCAAGCAAAATCAAAACAAAAAATCCCCAACAACAACAACAACAGCAACAAAACAACCCAAAAACTAAAACTCTAAAAAATATGCTAATCCAAATTGATTAATTGATTCCTACAGGTCATTTTCTATCCTGGGTGCTGCCCTTTGATCCCCTCTGGCACTGGGATGCACAGGCATCTATTGATGTGTCAAAAGGAAAAACAAATTCAGACATGTATAAGTGAGGCTTGAGAGAGAGGGTTGGGAACAGAGTAAAAATCCTGCTTAAAAAAAAAAGATAGAAATTGTTAGATTAAAAATGCTGAATAACTCAATAAATTGTTCCTTTTTTGGGGGGAGGATGGACCAGGTTATAGGTGAAGTTTGAGAGAGAGGGTTGGGAACAGAGAGTGAAAATCCTGCTTTAAAAAAAAGAGTAATTCATAGAAATTGTTAGATTGAAAATGCTGAATACCTCAATTAGATGCTTGTGCTTTTTTTGGGGGGAATGGACCAAATTAGAGGTGAAGTGTATGGGTGGACCAAATTATAGGTGAAGTTTGAGAGAGTTGGGAACAGAGACTAAAACTCCTGTAGTAAAAAATAGAACTCCTGTAGTAATTAATAGAAAATGTCAGATTAATAACGCTGAATACCTCAGTTAGATTCTTGTGCCTTTTTTGGGGGGGATGGACCAAAGTATAGGTGAAGTTTGAGAGAGAGAGTTGGGAAACGAGAGTAAAGCTCCTGTATTAAAAAACAGAGTAATTAATAGAAAATGTCAGATTAAAAATGCTGAAGGCCTCAATTAGATGCTTGTGCCTTTTGGGGGGATTTTATTAGCCAGGCAAGCAGGCAGATGTTTCCCTTGGGGTTTGGTGCCATGGGTGATGTGTCCAGGTTGTTTTCTCCCAGGGGCTGGATCTGTGCAGTCATAAAAAGCTTCTTGTGTTTCTCAGCTCAGCAAAGCTTGGCTGGTCAGTGTGAATAGAAGCAAATGGCTTTGAAGCCTCCAAACTCGAATTCTGCTTTATTTTTGCTGGGTTTGCATAACTGTAGTGATCAGGAGATGAAAGGTGCAGTTAAACAGAATCACAATCTGCACTTTCAGGTGCAGTTTTCAGGAGATGTTCCATCCTTCCAGGGTTTGAAGTTCTGTATCTGGAATGGTTTTAAAATCTGAGAAGTGTTTGAAGGATTCCTATGTGGGCAGGAGCAGAAATACCTTTCCCTTTGCATGTTCTCCTGGCCTGCCTTTGCCAGAGCTCTTGCCTGGTTTCTGGGGCATGTTGGCAGGCAGAGCTCACAGGTTTTAATGAAACCCTGCTGAACAAAGGCACTTTATGTTTGAACTCTGTGCCCTGAGTCTGCCCCACCAGCCTGGCCGGGCATTTCTCTTAAATGAGCTCAGCAAATACAGACAAGCTGTGTTTCGCAAATTAACCCCAAACAAATCGCACCGAACAACAACAACCACCAGAAAGTGCCTTTCTTTAACTCTGCCTCTTTCTTGTTTTGCAGGCAAGAAGAGAAACCCTGGGCTGAAAATTCCTAAAGAAGCATTTGAGCAACCACAGACGAGCTCCACGTAAGTCTGCAAGCACTGGGGCAGAATGAAAAGCAAACCACAAAGCCCGGCTGCCCTCCAGCACTTGGATGGAGCTTGGAGCACCCTGGGACAGTGGAAGTTGTCCCTACCCACGGCAGGGAGTGGAATTAAGTGATATTTAAGGTCCCTTCCAACCCAAACCGTTCTGGTGTTGTCTGATAATTTCTCAGCCCTTGCATTTCCCAGATCTCAGCCGCATTATTCAGTCTCTTGTGCTGCTGGATGAGGCAGTAAAAGATAAAAAGATAAAGAGCAGAAGAAAATGTTAAAAAAAGAAAAAAGTTAAAAACCAGAATGGGCCCCCAGTTTTTACTGGTGTGGCACTTTGGCAGCAGTTTGAGCAGCAGGCGTTTGGTCGAGGCATGAAACTCCTAAACCCTTGCAGTGGGAATCCCTCTGGTTTTAGGGCCCTTGGTGCATCCCCAGCCTGCTTGACGTGTGTGGTTTGGGTGTTTTCAGCCGGTCAGCCTGTGCTGTGGGACTGAGGTGAGGGGTTCCAGCACCTTTGGATGCTCCTGTCCACGCAATGCACTTTTCCTAAAGCTGGCAGGGATTTGGTGCTTGCCTTGATTTCACAGCGAATCCCTGTGGGAGCCTGCAGGGCCAGGCTGGGGGTGAGAAATGCCAGCTCCGTTTACTTTTTTTCCTTTTTTTGGGGTGACTTTGTGAATCTGTTGATCCTGCAGAGCCAGGGAAGGTGTGAGGGGATGGTTTGGGGGCTGGATTTAGTCACTGAGGGAAAATTGATTTTTGTAGGGAATATTTCAAATATTTTCCATTTTATTTTTGTGCAGGCCGCCCAGAGATCTGGACTCCAAAGCCTGCATCTCTATTGGTGAGGAGGTAAGAGTGAGACCTCTGGCACCAGAGACCATCCTGGGCTGGCTGCTTGTGGGATTGCTTCACTTCAACCCCCTTGAAAGGGCAGAAATTGACATTATAATTTATATATTTTAACATATATTTATATTTAAAAATATAAAATATTTTTATGTATATATAATTTATATATAAACATATTATTTATAAATATATATATTTATAAATATATGAATATATATTTAAATGTATTATATATATTATTTCTATATAATTAACATAATTTATATATTTTAACATATAATCTATATATAAATATTTATATTTTTATTTGTCCCCCAGAACTTTGAGGTGAAGGCCGATGACCTGGAGCCCATCTCGGAGCTGGGCCGGGGCGCGTACGGCGTGGTGGAGAAGATGCGGCACATGCCCAGCGGGCAGATCATGGCAGTGAAGGTACCAGAGCTGGGGGATCTGACCCTCTGGGGGCTGGGGTGATGGGGGAGATGAAACAGGAAAGCCTTAGCAATATGATCGCCTGGCAGAAGATTTTGAGAATATAGGAACTATAAGTGAGATTGAAATGAAAGCAAGCTTTGAGATCCCTCAGTTACTGAACAACTGGAAAGCAATGGTGTGGCCAGCTGAAGGTGATCCCCTTTTGATGGAACAACACCCTCTGCTTGCAGACAGGCCCAAGGGTCAGAGCAGACCCTACAGCTTGGCAGAAGGGGCCCAAAGAGGAGTTTTTAGGGTTTAAAATGTAACACAGTGTGGTAATGTAATGATTCTTATAGGCTGTATGTAAATGCTGTAGGATTTGTATCTTGTACTAGATTGGTTAGTGAGAATTAAAATATTCAGCACAGAAGAAGATTTATTTTATTATAACAGGAACCTCACTCTCTTACCCTCTCATCCTGTCTCTCTCATCCTCTCTCCCCCTGTCTTCTCTCTTTACTGCTCTGAGCTGTGGCTGGCAGCTCCCAGCAGGGCCCTGCACTTGGCCCATTGCAATAAACTCCAAGTTCCACAACCAGAAGAAGATTTATTGTATTGTAACGGGAACCTCGCTCTCTCATCCTCTTTACCACTCTCTTTACCTCTCTCTCCCTCTCTCTTTACTGCTCTGAGCTGTGCTGGCAGCTCCCTGCAGGACCCTTTGCAATAAACCCCAAGTTCCATGACCTGGCTGCAGAGATCTCTCATCTCCATCCATCCCCACCATCCTAGATATGGAAAAAAATAAAAATAGCTACAAAGGTGAATAAGGAATTCAGAATGCAGCACTGTAGGTTTGTGTGTCATAACATGATTGGCTAAGAAAGCTCACACTGCAGCATGAGTCCATAAGACAAAATATTGAAGGATTGGGTCAATATTGTATTTGCAGGGACCCTCGTGGCAGGAAGGAATGATGAATCTGACTTTATGTTCTCAGAAGGATAATTTATTATTTTATTATACTCTATTATATTAAAGAATAGTATACTAAACTATACTAAAGAATACAGAAAGGATACCTACAGAAGGCGAAAAAGATAATAATGAAGACTTGTGACTCTTTCCAGAGTCCTGATACAGCTTGGCCCTGATTGGCCAAAGAGTCAAAATAATTCACACCAAAAACCCCTGAAACAATCACGTGTGGGTAAACAATCTCCAAACACATTCCAAAGGAGCAAAACATGGGAGAAGCAAATGAGATTGAAAAGAATTGTTCTCCTTTTTCTCTGGGGCTTCTCAGCTTCCCAGGAGAAGAATCCTGGGCGAAGGGATTTTTCAGAAAATGTGAACGTGACAGGTCAAAACCATAAACATCCTTGTGAACACCCCGTGGGTGCTGGGCTGGGGACGTGCCTGTGACAAAGGGGTGACAGAGGGGTGGCACGAGGGGTGCTGGGGGGCTCCAGGTGTGCCCAAGGCCCTGGGGCAGCCCCTGAGCCGCCGTGTCCTGCAGAGGATCCGAGCCACGGTGAACAGCCAGGAGCAGAAGAGGCTGCTGATGGACCTGGACATCTCCATGAGGACAGTGGATTGTCCCTTCACTGTCACCTTCTACGGGGCACTCTTCAGAGAGGTGAGGCTTCCTGGGGCTCAGTTCCCATTCCTGTACTTCTGCAGGTGCCAGGGGTTTAATCTGCACCTGGACGTGGAGGTTTTAGTCCTGTCACTCACTGTGCCTGTGGGACAGCCTGGTCCCATCGTGTTAAAATTGCCCTGGCTTGGTTTCATCCACGTGGAAAGCTCTGAAAAGGAGGATTTATGGAAGAGCTTGAAGCACAGCTCTGCAGAGCTGAACTTTCCCTGGCTGGGCATTGGGAGCCTCAGTTCCTGATAATTCTCTGGGCTCCTAAATCACCGTGGTTCTGCTTTGGGAAGGGGATGCCCTAAATGGTAGGGAATGTGCACAGCACTGAATTCCAGAGCAGGGGAAAAGAAAGTCCAGGACAGCTTTGAATGGGTTTAAAAAAAAAAAAACAAAAAAAGGGAAGGGGAAAGGGGGAAGGGAAGGGGAAGGGAATTTCAAGGCAAGGAAATTTCAAGGAAATTTCAAGGGAAGGAAAGGAAATTCCAAGGAAAGGAAAGGAAATTTCAAGGGAATTTCAAGGAAAGGAAAGGAAATTTCAAGGAAAGGAAATTTCAAGGAAAGGAAATTTCAAGGAAAGGAAATTTCAAGGAAAGGAAAGGAAATTTCAAGGAAAGGAAAGGAAATTTCAAGGAAATTTCAAGGAAAGGGAAATTTCAAGGAAAGGAAAGGGAAAGGAAAGGGAAGGGAAAGATGTTTTGTTGAAATCTCTGGGTGTCTGCTTGCTTCGCTCTCCAGGGAGATGTGTGGATTTGCATGGAGCTGATGGATACCTCACTGGACAAATTCTACAAACACGTCATTGACAAAGGCCTGACGATCCCCGAGGACATCCTGGGGAAAATCGCCGTCTCTGTGAGTGGCAGCAGAGGGAGGAGGGCAGGGAAAGGGTTTCTCTTCTCAGCCAGGCCCTCCCTGGCTCTGTGGGCACCAGGAGGAGGCTGGTCCATGTGCCAGCCCATGTGGCCATTCCCATGCCTGGTCTGATGTTATTTATAAGCATAAATGTGCCCATCCATGCACATCATGGAGAGCTGGACCAGTGGGAGTTTGGGGAAGCTCTTGCAGCTCCTTTATGGATTATAATCCATGAATGTGCCCACCCACACACATGGTGGAGGTTTATAATCCATAAATGTGCCCATCCATGCACATGATGGAGAACTGTGCCAGCGTGAGGTTTGGGGAGGCTCCTGCAGCTCCTTTATGGTTTATAATCCATAAATGTGCCCATCCACACAAATAATGGAGAGCTGGACCAGTGTGAGGTTTGGGGAGGCTCCTGAAGCTCCTGTATGGTTCATAAGCCATAAATGTGCCCAGTGTGAGGTGTGGGGAGGCTCCTGCAGCTCCTTTATGGATTTTAAGCCATAAATGTGCCCATCCACACACATGATGGAGAGCTGGCACAGTGTGAGGTTTGGGGAGGCTCCTGCAGCTCCTTTATGGTTTATAATCCATGAATGTGCCCACCCACACACATGATGGAGGTTTATAAGCCATAAATGTACTCATCCACACACATGATGGAGAGCTGGCCCAGTCTGAGGTTTGGGGAAGCTCCTGAAGCTCCTGGATGGTTTATAAGCCATAAATGTGCCCAGTATGAGGTGTGGGGAGGGTCCTGCAGCTCTGAATGTGCCCATCCACACATGATGGAGAGCTGGACCAGTGTGAGGTTTGGGGAAGCTCCTGCAGCTCCTTTCCCTTCTCATCAGGGTCCTGGGGCCCCCAGGAAGATCCCTGGGTACCCCCCGAACCCTCAGGCTGCTGGCAGGATGCAGGACTCATGGGGAATTTGGTTTTCCTGCCCTCCTGGCAGGTCTGGGGGTGAAGCCAGGTGTCATTTCCTCCTCCTCGTGGTGCTGCCGGCTGTGACTGACTCTGGGTTTGTTGTTGCAGATTGTAAAAGCACTAGAACATCTCCACAGCAAGCTCTCTGTGATCCACCGAGGTGAGTGCCAGGCACACCCTGCCCTGCTCCCAGCCTGGGCTCCCAAAACACCCCAGACAGAGTGAGCTTTTGACAGCAGAAATGCTCCCCAGCATCTCCTGACTTCAGCAAAACCCAGGCAGAGGAATGGCTGCTGTTTGCTCCTTAAAATCTGCCTGCTGCTCCTGAAGAGGAGGAGGAGGAAGAGCTGTTTCCCTAAACCCTAAACCCATGGTGTGCTTCATCACCTGGGTGAAATTCAGCCTTTTTCCCCGACTTTGGGGCAGGCTGTGCCCAGGTTTGTCCCCCAGCTCCATGGCTCTGTGCTCATGTGCAGTGGGAGGGGATGTTGGAGCCCTGGTGGATGATGAGAATTTCAGATTTTCTGTGCTGCCAGGCACTGACCCCCAAGAGAAAACTGCACTGACCTGAGGCCCTGGAGAAGCTTCCAAAATTAAATTATAGCACTGGGATTGTGGGTGTGGAGTTTGAATAGAATTTCCATCACAGGGTGGAAAATTAAGAGTTTAAGCTTTTAGAATATAGTAATATATATAAAGGAAGATGGAGGTTTTGGGGTGGAGGCTGCTCCTTCTTCTTCTCCTCCTTCTTCTCCTCCTCCTCCTTCTTCTCCTTCTTCTCCTTCTTCTCCTTCTTCTTCTCCTTCTTCTCCTTCTTCTCCTTCTTCTTCTTCTTCTTCTTCTTCTCCTTCTTCTTCTTCTTCTTCTTCTTCTTCTTCTTCTTCTTCTTCTCCTTCTCCTTCTCCTTCTCCTTCTCCTTCTCCTTCTCCTTCTCCTTCTCCTCCTTCTCCTTCTCCTTCTCCTTCTCCTCCTCCTCCACGGGTTTGGGTGGTTTTGTGTAATTGGATAAAAAGGTCCCCATTGCAGGCCAGCGGTGGTTGGTTATTGGGTTAAAAGTAAAAATAATTGAGGTGTCATTTCTTAATTGGACAGTTTATCCTTAAAAAGCCTTGTAGAGAGAGATGGGGCTCCGTTTTTAGTTTTTTAGAGTGAAGTGCTGTAGAACTCAGGGTTTGTGAGACTGTGACATAGATAAGAACTGATAAACGTCTGATAAACAAGAAATACCCTCTAGGACATTTAATCTCAACCTTGGGATTAAAAGAAGCAAAGAATCTTCAGAGGGTGTTTGATTTCCAATAGAAACTTAGAGTTTAAGCTTTTAGAATACAGCAATATATATAAAGTTTTATATATATAGAGTGTGTAAGTTTTATATATAAAACTCCACAAGGGATCTCCCTTCCAGCCTCATCCTCCCATCCTCACCCCTTGCCTGAGCTTCCCTGAGTGCAGCAGAGCAGTCTGACACCTAAACCAGCCTCAAACCAAATCACAAATCCCCTCCTTACACTCTTCTAGAGGGTTTCAAAGCTGCCTTGAACACACTCAGAACCAAACCTGCAGTTGCTGTTTGACACCTTTATTTTTAAGGGTAATCTTCAGTTTGTCCTGAGGAGGAAGGAGTGTGTGAGTGCCTGGGCAGCAGCAGGGTTCAGCTGGAGCAGGCAGTGGCACTGGCTCTGTTCCTCCTGTGGCTGGGGCAGAGTTTCTGCCCTGTGCCTCTTGGCTGCTCTGTGTTCCTTGTGCCTTGGCCCAGCACGCCCAGGTGACGGTGACTGTGCTCTGTGTTCCTTCTTGCAGATGTAAAGCCCTCTAACGTGTTGATCAATACGCAGGGGCAGGTGAAAATGTGCGACTTTGGCATCAGCGGGTACCTGGTTGACTCTGTGGCTAAAACCATGGATGCAGGATGCAAACCCTACATGGCTGTAAGTGCAGCAGGAGCCTGGGGGGAAGGAGCAGCAGCTCCTGCCCTGGGGATTCCTTTGGGGAGCCTGTTGTGTTTTCAGAGACCCTCATGGCAGGGAGGAATGGTGGATCTGACTCCATGTGCACAGCTCATGGGCTGTGTGGGCTACTAAGGGGGCTGCTGGCACCCTGAGAGACCCTCCCTGGGCACGGGCAGGGCACTGAGGGCATCCCCTGCTCACCTGGGCATGGGCAGGGCACTGGGGACACCCCTGCTGCTCCTCACCCCCCTTTGTGTCTGTTGGCAGCCGGAGAGAATCAACCCCGAGCTGAACCAGAAGGGATACAGCGTCAAATCTGACATCTGGAGCCTGGGCATCACCATGGTACGGCCACCTGGGGGTCACCTGGGGCTGCCATCACCATGGCAGGGTCACCTGGGGGTCACCAGGGTCACTTGGGGGTCACCAGGGTCACCTGGGGATCACCGTGGCAGGGTCACCTGGGGATAACCATGGTGGTATCACCTGAGGGCTGCCAGGGCTGTCACCTGGGGGGGATCACCACGGAAAGGTCACCTGGGCGTCACCATGGCAGGGTCACCTCGGGGTCACCTGGGGAGGGGTGTCACCAGGGGATCACCATGGTTGGGTCACCTGTAGCTGCCAGGGCCACCAGGAGTGCTCGGTGTGGCTCATGGGTTCATTCTCCTCCCCACAGCGGCACTGCTGGCACAGGGTGGGCAGGGGAGGAGCTCAGGCAGGTGCCCCGGGGTGGAAGGGAGGGAGGGAGGGAGGGAGGAGGAGCCGCTGTGTCGGCTGTGGCTGCTGTGCAGGTTGGAGCTGCCGGGAGATGGCAGCATGGGCTAAGGCAGGATGGTGGAGTGCCCGGCCTGCACTGCCAGCGCTGAGAGCCCTCCCTGCACTCAGCCACCCACAGAGGCCCCCTCGGGACAGCAGGGACAGGGGGGGATCCCAGGCAGTGTTTGGGGAATCCATCTGCTCCCAGATTTACCCTCTGCAGGGTGGGCTGGTTTTTCCCTGGGATTGTGGCAGGGGTGACAGGGTGGCCTGTGGAGCTGCCTGGGCTCCTCCTGCCTCTCCTGTTTGCTGGAGGGGGATAGCAATGTGCTGTGGTGAGGAAATCATGGAATCCCACAATGGTTTGGGTTGGAAAGGGCCTTAAAAATCTTCCCATTCCACCCCCTGCCATGGGCAGGAACACCTTCTGGTACCCCAGGCTGCTCCAACCCTGTCCAGCCTGGCCTTGGACACTTCCAGGGATCCAGGGGCAGCCACAGCTGCTCTGTGCCCCCTGTGCCTCACCACCCTCACAGGAACGATTCCCTCCTAATATCTGATCTATGTATCTCCTCTTCTTTAGTTCCAAACCAATCGCCCTTGCTCCATCACTGTCTGCCCATGTAAAAAATCCCTCTCCCTCTATTCTGGAATCCCCATTTGGGCATTGCAAGAGGGGGGGTCTAGAATCGCCAGGCTGAACATCCCCATTTGTGTGGAGCCACAAAACCACACTCAGGGTGGACATGGGGCCATCCCAAAGCCATGGGGTGGGTGGGTGGCTGTGGGGTGTCCCCCTTCCTATCAGAGTCATCCCAAACCCGTGGAGTGGGCGGCTGTGGGGTGTGTCCCCTCCTGATGGGGCCGTCCCAAACCCCTGGGCTGGATGGCTGTGGGCTTTGTCCCCTCCTGAGCCCCCTCTGTGCTGCAGATCGAGCTGGCCATCCTGCGCTTCCCCTACGACTCCTGGGGCACCCCGTTCCAGCAGCTGAAGCAGGTGGTGGAGGAGCCCTCCCCACAGCTCCCAGCAGAGAGGTTCTCAGCAGAGTTCGTCGATTTTACCTCGCAATGGTAAAAGTTCCCCTCTTCTCCCTCTCTTTCCCTGGCCCTGCTCACCCTCGCAGGCAGCTCTGAGCTGTTCTGGGCAGAACCTTCCCTGTGCCCTCGTGCCTGGCACACAGCAGGGCTGGGGGGTCTGTCTGAGGGGCAGGGGGGGACACAGGGGGTTTAGGAGGGGTCACAGGGGTTTAAGAGGGACACAGGGGGTTTGGGAGGGGGCACAGGGGGTTTAGGAGGCTCCTGGCTCTTTCCACCCATGCCAGCAGCACAGGGTGCCACACACAGCCCAGTGACCCCAAACTGTGCCACACACAGCCCCAACCCCAATTAACACAGTGTGGCACACACAGCCCCATCCCAATCTCCCCAAACTGAGCACAGCCCCATGCCAATGTCCCCAAACTGTGTTCCTGCAGGGGACACAGCTCTGAGGGCAGGTTTTGCCCCATGCTGGCCCCTCTGCCTGGTCTCTGTCCCTCTCCTGGGGCCCTGGGGCTGCTGCTGTGCTTTCCCCTGCCCTGGCAGCAGCAGGAGGGTTTGCTGTGCTGCAGGACAGGGCTGGAGCAGCGCTGCACAGGGGGCTCAAGCAGCCCCTGCCCTGGGCTGGGTGTTCCAGGCAGGCCCTGCAGTGCCACCCACCCACTGCCAGGCTGGCGCAAAGGGTGGCAGATGGACAAACAGAAATGTGAGACTGTCCTGAGCTGCCAGCAGCAGGGCTGTGCTGTGCCCCAGAAGGGAGCTGTCAGCTGCTGCTGCTGCCTGGGGACTCTCAGTACACACGTTGGGATTCCTCAGAGTCCTGTTCCAGCCTGTGTTCATGTCCCTGGGTCCAGCTGCTCAGCTCCTGCCCCACGCTGTGACAGCGTTCACAGGGGTCTGAGGGTGAGGGAAGAGATGAGGATCTGACTCCATGTTTCAGAAGGCTTGATTTATTATTTTATGGTATATATTACATTAAAACTATACTAAAAGAATAGAAGAAAGGATTTCAGCAGAAGGCTGGCTAAGAATAGAATAGAAAGGAATGATAACAAAGGTTTGTGACTCAGACTCTCTGTCTGAGCCAGCTGACTGTGATTGGCCAATAATTACAAACAACCACATGAGACCAATCCCAGATGCACCTGTTGCATTCCACAGCAGCAGATAATCAATGTTTACATTTTGTTCCTGAGGCCTTTCAGCTTCTCAGGAGGAAAAACCCTAAGGAAAGGATTTTCCATGAAAGATGTCTGTGACACCATGCTGGGGAATCCCTGCCATGCCCGCTGTGCCCTGGCTCTGGGGGAGCTGCCTTGGAAAATCCTCCCACAAGGTGCCCCCCGTTCTTGCCAAGCCCACGCTGAGGATTTGGAGCAGCTGCTGTTCCTCCAACAGTGCTGCTGGCTCTGCTGCTTCCCTGCTTGTGCCAGCCAGGCTGCTCCTCTCTGGGGATTTGCTTTTCCAAGCTCTGTGTCCTGCAGTTCAGGCTGTGGCTGCTTTGGGATTTACATCCACAGCCACTCTGGTGATTCCTGTCTTGGCAAATCCTGTCCTTCAGGGTCACTGGAGATCCCTGACTGCCAGGAGAGTGGCCTGGACTTGGAATGGTGAACTTTGCACCAGTTTTGTGCAAAGGACTTGGAATGGTGAACTCTGCACCAGTTTTGTGTTATCGGGGTCTGGGAATTCCTTCTGACACCAAACCAGGTCACAGCCACTCTGTATCAAGCCTGGTTTAGGACTGTGTCTGTCCATCTGCTGCCTGAAGTCTGATCAGCTGTAGGCACTGCAGGAAGTTCCCTGGGATATCTGAGTCAGGATCACATCCCAATATAACTTTTCATTCCTGAAAATTCACATTGATTTCAGTAACTTATCACCAGATTTCCTGCTGTTAGTAACCTGGGCATGAATTGGTTTTGTGGAGGGTCTAAATTAAGAGAATTGCACCAAATCTGGACGAAGCTAACCTTCAAATTCACCTTGTCTTGGCTGGGAGGATGTGACACATCCCGAACCTTCGGGCCGGCGATATTGGCACGTACGGGCCCCGGGTTCCTCTGTTCATTCACAACATGACACTAAACACGAGCCCTCTACACACAGCAAGCAGGAAATATCTATTCAGTGTGTGTCCTCTGCTTCCTCTGGGCCCCAGCAAATCCTAGCAGAGGTTCTCACTTTTGTTTTGCTCAGTGTGACACCTTTTCCCCGCCACCGCCGCGTACGTGTGCGAAGATCTTTTCAAGTTGCTCCAAGTTTCTTTCCCCTAAATACACTGCCAGGAAGTGAGTAGAGATTACGTCCTGTCTTTTAAAAAGCTATTTTCTGCTTGAGGGAAACCAAAATAACTTCCAGCTACAACCCTCCAGGGCCATCTGTTGTAGGAGAGGAGAAGAAAAGGATGTCCCATGGAAGCGTCCCCGCTGATAACAGCGTGGTGATAAACAAACAGCTGGGCACGTGCTCTGCAGCCACTCAGTCACTGCTCCCAGGCACAACTCAGTGGCTGAATCCCTCCCTGAGTCACTGGCCTGTGGAGAGCACCCAAACTCCCAGTTGTGCCAGCAAGAGGCAGTGTTTTTGTGGTGGTTTTGATGGCTCCAGGTGTCTCAGTGGATGCTGAGCTCTTGCACCCAGCACTGTCCCTGTCCTCAACACTTAAATTTTTCCTCAGCTTGGAGGAGGGGCTGAACTTACTCTGCAGAGTCTTTAAACCTTATTTTGTTGCAGGAGAGGAGAAAAAAAGGATGTCCCATAGAAGAATTCCCTGATGATAACAGCACAGTGATAAACAGCTGGGCACGTGCTCTGCAGCCACTCAGTCACTGCTCCCAGGCACAGCTCAGAGCCTGAATCCTTCCCTGAGCCGCTGGCCTGCTGGAGAGCACCCAAACTCCCAGTTGTGCCAGCATAAATCAGTGTTTTGAGTGGTGATTTTGGTGGCTCCGGGTCTCTCGGTGCACCTTGAGCTCTTGTCCCTGTCCTCAACACCTAAACGGTTTCCTCAGCATGGAGAAGTAGCTGAGCTTGCTCTGCAGAGTCTTTAAACCTTAATGTGGTCATGGTGTTATTTTATTGCAGACAGAACATCAATTCTATTTTTTTCTTTTTTCTTTTACCCCCAATTAAAGCTTGAAGAAGAATTCCAAAGAACGGCCAACATACCCAGAGCTTATGGTGAGTGTCACACATCAAGCAGCGTGGAAAGGGTCACAGGAGGTGCTGAAGGCAGAGATTCCAACAGTGATGGGGTTTGGGGCTGCTTTGCATCTCTTTTTTCATACCAGATGGGAGAATTGTGACGCTGGGAGGGTGTCTGCAAAGCAGAGATGCTCTTTGAAATCTCAGCCAGGTGCTTTTCCACCTTTTGTGGAAATCAAGGGAGAAAAGTCATGTTAAAGCGGGTCATGGACAAGAATGAGGCTGTGAAAAATCAGTTAGTGAGGCTCAAATCCTTTGTGTGATCAACTCAAACCCCTCAGTGTGCCCCAGATGTCCCCAGGAGCTGCAGGAACCCAGTGGCCAAAGTGGTTTTGCTGCCCGGGTGCTTTGGAGACGAGCATTTTTGGACAGAATAATTCCTGGATGTTGGGGACAGGGATGAGTCTGTGACTAATAATTCCAGTTATTGAATTTCATCTGCTGCCTAGAGACTGTTTACTGGGAGGGATAACTGAGGAGTAACCAAGGAGGAAAATGCCAGTAAAGGCTGGTGACAGGGGAAATGCAGGGCACTGCTCTGGGCTGCGGCTGGCCAGAACAGATTTTTCTGCTTGGGCTCCACAGCTTCATGTCCTCTCTCTCTCCCATGACTTTCTGGTGCTCCTGAAAGCTGGCAAAAAGCAGGAGAGCTCAGGAAGATGGTGCGTCACTCCTGCAGACATTGAATCCTTTTTTACTCTCACACAATTCACAGCTTTCTGAAGGTGGCTAAATTTGTCATTTCTGAAGATCCTGACCCTGCATTCCCACCCCTGTCCAGTCTCAGTGCCAACATCACCTGGATTAAGGGTGGAAAGTGCTGAGGGGTTTCTTTAGGCACTCATATTCCCTACCCCACAATTTTTGGGATGTACATTCACCCTCCATAGGGTCAGACCCACCACACCTCACACCTCCTGCTCAGAGGGGAGAAGGGGCAGGTTTAAGGTGATTTTTACCTGCAAGTCATGCTGGAAATCCACAACCCTGAGTTGTAAGCAGTGAATAATTCCCGTGGCATTTGGTGCTGGGCCCTGTAATGCAATTAAACTATAAATAGATGTGATTGACACACAGCTTGGTTTCAAACAAAGAGAAGCCTGAGATTTATGCCTTTTTTAAAAAAAAAAAAACTTTATTTTTTGGGGGCTATATCATTGAATAAATCCATCTGTATATTTTAAGCAAACGTCTGAACTTTGCCAAATGGCCTTTTATCAAGAAAGGTTCACTGGAGCAGCTCTGTCTGCTGCAGCAATAATTCCCATTGGCAAGGGAGTGCATTTCTATTGAATTAGGTTCTTGGATCACCCCTGCAGAGTACCTCAGTGCTGTGGTATTTTATGGCTGACATGGATGTTGTGAGGTCCTGTGGTTGAGGGCTGCTGTTCTGTTGGGGTTTTTTCCTCTCGTACAGCATTAAGTTGTGGTGCTGGATTGGAGTTGTCATTTAGACCAAGGCTGCTCCCTTGCTTTCCTGTGGAATTGAGGTTTCTCGTGGAAAATGTGACTCTGTGCTATCTTGAGCATCAGGAAAGCTGATAGGGGGTGCTTAATTTCATTTAAAAACCCCTTTTCCCAGGTGAAGTGGAGCACGAAATTACTGCAGGAGTGATGGTCTGCACTCCCTGCCTGGCACAGGGCTCTGTGCCAGCCTCAGGGGCATTGCTGCCACCCCTGGCACATTTTGGGTGTTTCCAGGCTGTGCTTTGGGTGTCACCTCAGTGGGTGTTGTTGGGAAGGGTGGAAGTTTGACAGGAAAGTCTCACAGATCTGTGTGCTTGGCAGAAAGATTTTTAAATGTAGAGTCTGAAGAAGGAATAGAAATGAAAGCAAGATTTGATATAGAAGAATTGCTGAGCCAGTCTTACTGGATAACCAAGGATCCAAAGGGTATTTTATGTTAGTTAGAAGGGTTTTTATGGCTTAGAGCAAAGGATAAACCCACCCCAAACAAGAAGATGTTTTTACCAAGCACAAAGACAGCACAGGCAAACAAGGTAGCAAAGTTGCAAGTAGAAAAAAGGTCTCAGAATTTTCCACTGCAAGAAAACTGAAAAACAACATCTAGCTTAAACTGTAATGTACTGACTTTGAGTGATTGGAGAACAGTAACATGAATATGGTAATTACAGTAGTTGTGATAGGCTAGAGATAAAAGTTAAGGGATAGATTGGTTCTACTGTATGAAGATGCTCAGCAAAGAAAAGTATAGAATGCAATGCAACCAAAAGAAAAGCATATAATGCATTTGTAACCCAAAGAAAAGTATAGAATGCATTGTAACCTAAGGAAAAGTATAAAATGCACTGTAAGCAAAAGAAAAGTTTATAATGCATTGTAACGAAAAGAAAAGTTTATAATGCACTGTAACCCTTGAGCTTTGATATGAAAAATACTTGCTCCTAGCAGTGTTTCATCCCACCTACTCTGCCACCTTTGGGACATTTTTTTTGGTTTGCATTACCAGGCTAACATGAAGCAAAATGTGTCTAATTAATTATTAGGCAAGCAAAGCCATGAAGCATGGCTTCTTTTCTTTTGTAACCAAAAGAAAAGTTTATAATGCAGTGTAATCAAAAGAAAAGTATAGAATGCAATGTAACCAAAACCAAAGGGTCTCCAGGCAGCTGTAGGCACAGCTCTGTCACCCACCACCCTGGGCTGCTGTGACATTTTGGATGGAAAAAAATGCATTTTATATACAATAAATTGCATTTTGGAGAGCCCCTGGAGTCCCACATCCCTCATTCAGGCTCTTACAGGGTGTGAAAGCAGGGGTGTCCTGCTGGGATAATGACAAGGCATTGGGGTCACCTCAGAGTTACTCAGGACATTTCAATTCCTGTCACTGTCTGACCTAGGGAGACCTTAAGTTTTGCCTGGATCTTTGCCCCAGCCCATTCCAGCCCTGTTTCCCACATAATTGTGCTTCCTCTTCCTTACTGGAGTGTCTTTGGATCTCTTCCCAGCCACTCTGAGCTGCCTCATCTTATTCCCTGGGTGACTTTCCACTCGAGCCCACCTCGAAAATTCTCTTTTCTTTGCTCTTCTCCTCCCTCCACCTGGCCACTGCCAACAAGCAGCCAATGCTCAGGAGCTGAGCTGAGGGGCAGCCTGGAAAAAACCCTGGAAACCCCAAATTACCTTTAAAAATTTGAAATGAGGGGTTGGAAATCAAACCCTTGAACAGAGCAGAGATCACTGTGAGCCCTGCAGGGCCCTGGCTGCCTTTTGGTTCTCTCTGACCCCCTCCATACAAATAAATCCAATTATCTGCCAGGACAGTGGGTGCCAAGCAGGATTTTGGGGGTTTTCAGGTGGGATCTCAGCTTGGTGTGTGTCTGACCCAACCAAACTGAATTGCTGCTCCTGGTGGAGAGGGTTTTGTTGCTCTGGGTTGGGTGGATTTGGTTGTGTTTTTCCTCCTCACCCGTGTTTTTCCATTGGTGCTGAAATGTCAGCAGGGTTTTCTGGCAGGCTGTCTCCCCATGTTGGTCAGGATGAAGCAGTTAAACACAAAAGCGGGGATGGTTTTCCAGCAGGGATGGTTTTCCCGTGTGAAGGAGCCTCTCCTGCTCTGAGGAGGGGCAGCTCAGGGAGGAAATGAGGCCCAGGAGTCACCAGAGGGTGAAAATACACAGACAGGGCTGAGGGAAAACCAGCAAGGTTTGCCCTGCTCCAGCTGGATGGGTGACCATGGGCTGGGAGATGTTTTGGGATAGATCAAGAGGGTTTTCTAAGCCTTCCCTTTGCCTCCAGAGCTGCCCACTCAGCCCTGCCAGCCAGGTTTGGGGGGAATCCAGGGGGGCATCACAATTCCATGGAGCAGCCCTCGTGCTCCCTGACTTGCTGTAAATACCCAATATTATGATGCTAAGGACAAAACCTTCTTCACTGTCTAGAGGATTGTCTGAAAAGCTTTTATGCTCATTGTGGTGAATAATAAACTTTGCTTTTTTTTTGTTTTTTTTTTCTCTCTCTGCTTTCCCAGCAACATCCTTTCTTCACCCTGCACGAATCCAAAGAGACAGACGTCGCCTCTTTTGTCAAGCTCATCCTGGGAGACTGAGAACTGGACTTGGGGAAGAATTGCCCTTCTGTGGACTGGTGGGTGCAGGGGAGGGCCACGTGGCAGGACTTGTCATGGAAGCACCAACAGAAAGTGGGTTTGTTTTGCTTTGGTTTGGTTTTATTCTGAGAAACCCCCGCCCTGCCCGAGTTTTTTGAAAGGGTTTTTTGGTATCCATAGTGACATAGAACGAGCTGGTTAGTGGGAATGAATTTTAATAAGGTTGGTAACCTTAAAACAAAAAACAAAACAACAACAACAACAACAACAAAATTTTTTTGAATGAGTGATTTACATATTTAATGAGGTTCCTCTTCCTAACTTGCTCCTCATCCCCCTTCCCTTTCCCCTGAACCAGAATTTGCTTTGTCATGGTAATAGGTGCTATGGTAGTCATGAAGTTGTATGTAGATTTATATTTTGTCCCTTCCATTATTTTAATATTTATGTTAAGTGCTTGATGGAATAGATTTCTGTTTTATATGAGGATGAGTGCGTGGTGATGATGATGATGGTGATGATGGTGATGCAAAATGAGGCCACAGCAACAGCACTTGTAGGGCTCTGCTGGGGGAGAGGTGTCTGAGGAGAGGAGAGAGCAGAGGAGAAGTGTCCCTGTTGTGGAGTGTATTTAATGTGCATCATAAAAGGAATTGATGAGCAAGACCTGCAGCTCAGCTGCTCGGGCTGTGCCGGGGAGGAAGGCCCTGGTGTCCCCTGTGTCACCTCCTGGTGTCCCCTGTGTCACCTGCAGACACACACACCGAGTGCAGCTGGTGCTCCCAGCCCCATCCCAGCCCTGCCCTGCTGGGGAGGCAGGCTGGGGGCTCTGGAGTCCCTGGGACAGTGTCTGGGACAAGAGGAGGGGAGGAAGGAAGGAGGCTGTCAGAGGAGTTGCACAAAGAGGAGGAGGAGGAGGAGGAGGAGGAGGCTGCCCTGGTCCGTGCCCGCCTGCCCAGCAGCGTTGCAGTGCCCGAGGCTCCCTTGGGCTGGGGATGAGCTGCTTTGGGCCTCAGTGGGAGCTCCTCTGTCCTCTGGGGGTGGGACAGGGTCACAGGGTGCAGGGTGTGACACCCCCAAAGAATGGTGGGGTTCAGTGCTGGTTTCCAGGGCTCCTGGCACTGCGTTGGCAGCAATCCCTCCCTGCTTGCCCACAGGGTCTGGGAGTGCCAGCGCTGCCAGGAGCCCCTGCTGGCACCTGGATTGGGCTGTGTCCAGCCCCAGCTGGGCTTTACCAGCAGCTCTGGGCTCTACAGCAGCTCTGGGCTCTGCCCTGGCTGCACGTGGGAGCTGCAGCCTGGGAAACCACGCAGGGGCTCCACAGCCCACCCTGTCCAGGAGCTCCCTGCTGCTGGGGACGAGCTGCAATGTCCCCAGCAGCAAGAGAAGGAGGCTGCTGAGGTGGGAGAGGAGCTGGAGGTGCCTCTGCCCTGGGGTCAGTCACTGTGTGGAGCAGGGGGCACTGTGGGTGTTGCTGAGCCTGGAGTGAGGTGCTGGCTCCAGGTTAACGCTGCTTTGAGCCACAGCTGCCTGAGCCCCTCTGCCTTTGCCCTGGCTCCTTCCCCAGCCCTGCAGTGGGGCCTGCCTGTGCATCTGGGGGGCTGCTCAAGTGCCTCGAGCCCCTGCACGCGCTTCTGTCCCCACCCTGGCTGGGGCACAGCCCCTCGGAGCCAGGTGTGAGCAGAAACACCCTGCCCTGCAATGGTGGAGCTGTGCAGGGTGTCATGGAGCCCTGCCCTGCAGTGCTGGACCTATGCAGGTGTCACTGAACCTGTGCAGGTGTCACTGAACCTGTGCAGGTGTCATTGAACCTGTGCACAGTGTCACTGAACAGTGACATTGCAATGCTCAACCTGTGCAGGTGTCACTGACCCTGTCCAGGTGTCATTTAACCCTGCTCTGCAGTGCTGAACCTCTGCAGGTGTCACTGAACCTGTTCAGGTTGTCACTGACCGTGTTCAGGTGTCACTGAAAATGTGTGCAGGTGTCACTGACCCTGTCCAGGTGTCATTGAACATGTGCAGAATGTCACTGACCCTGTCCAGGTGTCATTTCACCCTCTCTGCCAGGGTAGCAGCTCCATTCTCTGCTGGTGCAGGCTGGAACAGTCTGAGGGGATTTTGGGAAGGGATCCCCCGGCAGGGCAGCGTTCAGTTCCCCTGCAGAGCTGTGGGGTGGTGGCACCTCCAGTGCTGGGGACGTGCCAACCCTTCAGAGAGGCACACAGTGACACTGCCAGTGCCTGGGCTGCCACTGTCACTGCCACTGCCACCACAGGCTGAGCTGGCACTGTCACTGCCACTGCCACCACAGGCTGGGCTGGCACTGCCACTGCCACCACAGGCTGGGCTGGCACTGTCACTGCCACTGCCACCACAGGCTGGGCTGGCACTGTCAGGCAGGGCAGCATTTCTGGCATTTCTCAGTGCTGGTGCAGAGCAGGGGCTCGCAGAGGGCTGGCAGCAATCAGGGTGCCATTCCCAGGTCATTGGGGCTTTGGGGAGGAGGAGGAGGAGGAGGAGGAGGTTCTCCTTGCTCAGCCCAGCCCTCGGGGAAGGACAAGCTCCAGTCTCACCCTGAGCCCAGGGGAACCTTTCAGGTTACATTTTGTGGCGGGTGAAACACGAGGATGTTTTACTTCAGTGTAATTTTAAGAGGTCTGGCCTGGCTCGTGATCTGCCCTCTCATATTCCATGGTGTGTGTGTGTGTGTGTGTGTGTTTTTGCTCTCTCTCACTTTCTCAGAGTCACAGAGCTCTTTTGATTGATTGTCCTCAGCTGCAGCTGAAAGTCCAGCCAGCCAGTTTATAGACTTGGTTCCAGCATCAATTCTCACTTTGAAAAACATGACATTTAAAACCACCCTTTGGTTTTCCTACATATGGATCTGATGCTTTTGTTCAAGATTGTTTTTGCTGCTTTTCCCCTGCAATATAAGTCTCATTTGGACACCACATCTCCTTGACCTCAGAGCACCTTCATTTCAGTGCCATGGCAATTGACAGGTTGAATTTATGAGACACTGTCAGGGCTCAGTATTAATAGCAGATATTAATGTCACCAGCGTTTTCCAATGGAGAATTAATGGCAGTGTTGTCTGTAACCCTCTGAAAGGTTCCTCCTGCCTCCACACAGGCCCTGCTTCTCTGCTTTCTGCTCTAATCCCTTGGTTTAATGACATTACAACAGGGCACCCAGCAATCCCTCCCTTCCCTGCTCCTTCTCCGTGACTTTGCTCCTTTTCAAGTGGTTTGTGTGAGGCCAGAGTAGGTGTGGAGCTGTGTGAGGGTGGGAGGTGCTGTGAGAGGGCAGGGGAGCTGTCCCTGCATCCCTGTGGTGGGCACAAAGCTTGGCCTGAGCCAGGAATTCCTCTTCAGCTCAGGGAGGAGAGCCAGGGACTCCTGTGTGCCTCAGAGCCCTGCAGAGCTGCTGGATAGGTCAGGATTTTCTCTCTGCTCTTTAATTGGCACCTCTGTGAAGGTGAATAGCCTTTGGTGGCTGCTCAGGTCTTTGTTTGGCCAAGACAGGCTCTGGGAAACCTTTCCTGACAGCCTGGGGATGGAGGGTTAGGGATGCTCTTCACAAAGATTTTCTGTGTTCACACAGCGCAGGGTTTGGGACTGCCGCAAACTGGGATTTTCAGAGGAGCAGCTCCCAAATGCCATAAATCTGAAAGAACCCCAAAGGGATTCAGGGAGCAGAGAGAGAGCAAAGCTGTGGGAGCTCAGGCCCAGCTCTGGGTGGGTTTGCAGGGCAGGGAGGCCTCTCCAGGCTGCCACAGGGACCCCAGGTGTGATGTCCCTCCTCCTCCTCCTCTTCCTCCCACCGCACAGCCCCTGCAATCTCCAGGATGCTGCAGCCCTGCCGTGGTGGAGCTCTGAAGTGTCTCTGGTAGCAAAGATGTTTCCTGGGTCTCCTTTGGACCCTTAAATCTGAAAGAGGAGCTGGAGGGCATTTTCTGGTTGCTGTTTTAAGCACCAGGTTGATGCTGCTGCACTGGGTGCAATGCCCATCTCTCCTGGAGTTCTTCCAGGTGGACAAACCTTGACACAGATATCTCTGTACTGTATTTCTCTGCTTTCCCCTGACTTTTGGTGAGTTTACTGCTGACAAAGAGGCATCTCTGACTTGTTAAAGAGGTGAAACTTCATTTCTGGAGGCAGGTGTGTGACGCAGGAGGGAGTTGGTGGGTCCGTACTTGAAAAAAATCTCTAAAAAAATCTGAATTCTCAACCCTGCTGCACCTTGTCCAGGTGGGAAGGGGCTGAGGGCACAGCCTCAGCTGGGATTTCTCCATGCTGCTGTGTACCTGCACATTTCCCTTCTTCCCTCCACGTTCTGGAAGAGGAAATCCTGCTTGGTCAACACAGCATTGCTTCAGTGGCTGCTCTGGTGTGCTTCAGACAAGGTTCCCACCAGCTCCCATGTTTAATAAATCCTTTTTATTCAAAACAACACCCAAAAAACCAGCCAAGATGATTTTTTTAAATTTTTTTTTCCTTTTTCCATCTTGTTCCTGTTAGAGGAACTCTGGGAGCCTGTCTTGGTGCTTTCACTCCTTCACATGCCAAAGATCCCTCTTAGTTATGCTCCTGCCAAACCAGATCTTACATTCTTGCCTCTGAAACCATCCACTTCCCTGCTCCTTGGGGTTCCTTTTGTTGCTGTTGCTTTTTCACTGCATTTCCTGGTGTTTATTGACATGTCTATTGTTGAGCTTCCTGGACACATGCAGCTCTCTTTTTTTGGGATGCAGGGAAAGACAAATAGTTGCCTTCACTTATAGTGTGCCCCTGCTGCTGGGGAAATACTGTCAGGGCTGTGGTTGCTGCAGATGGGATGGCTCATGGTGAGCTGGGGTCATGGAGGGTGTAAACTGGCACTGCTCCACTGGAACAGAGCCAGTTTGGTCCAGCTGAGAATCTGTCCTGAGTGTCTAAACAGTTATTACACACTAATAAAGATTAATGAGCACAAATCCCCACGGATTAGATGTAAAATGGCAATTTTTGCTCATTAATCTTTATTGCCATGTTATGGTCGTGGATGTTAGAGCAGGTTCCTCTCTCTGCTCTGGATGTGCCTGGGGAGAGGGAGGGTGGTCAGCACACCCAGAACACTCCAGATGTGCACATTTCACACCAGATGTGCACATTTCACACCCTGTGTCCTGCCCCAGGCTCCTGGTTTCCTTGAAAGCAGCAGCAGAGGATGGATCCCAGAGCTGTGCCTGCTCCTCTGGCCTCTGCCTGGCCTGTAAAACCCAGATTGTTTCTGCTGAGAAGGGATCACATCTCCTCATGAATATTTCAGCTCAGCCTTTGCTGGAGCAGATGGAGAATGTGGGATTTGCCCTGGAGATCCCCCCTGGATCATGCTGGAGGAGTGGCAGCTCTGTTGAAGGCTGAAAGGACTCTCTGCTCCTTCACACAACCCCACTCCATCAAAACAGAGGCTTTTGGTGATAAATAGGGCCAGACAAAGCTGCATCTCAGGTCTGAGGTGTTTGCAGATGAATAAACACAGCCAGGAGCTGCTGGGGCAGTGCTGCAGGCACAAAGGTCCATTGCTGGATAAATGGAAAGGACTCTGAGAGTGCAGTGAATTTAAGGGTGGATTTAATGGCCTGGGGACAAAATGAGTGCTCTGATCATGATATCAGCTCAGAGCACTCTGCCAGGGAGGAGCAGGAGGGGCAGGACACAGCCTGAGAGCAGCCTGGCTGCCCTTGCCCTCCCCACATCTTCCTTCAGACCCACATTTATGGGTCCCACTCATCCCCAGCTCCAGCAAGGGGAGCAAAACCTAAAACCCAAGAAGAACCCACGGGGGAAAACCTGCAGGTGACCCAAGGCATGCTGCTGCTGTGTGGCCTTAAAAAAAGGGAAAAGCCTGGAGGGTTTTTGCCTTTTAAAAAAAGGGAAAAGCCTGGAGGTCTCTGGAGCTGAGAGAGAAGAGGGGAAGCTTTCAAGGTGGTCTCAACCAGTTTAATGCTGGAAATCTTCCATTTTCAGGCCAGCAGGAGGAGGGAATTCACCAGGGACAGCCAGGGAGTAGCTGGGGCTGCAGGATGAGTGGGGATGGTCTCTAAGAGAGAACGTTCACCATCTCAGAGTGTCCCAGAACACCCAAAAACCTTCAGCATTTTTATGTTTTGGGGTTTCTTTTCAGGGTGGATGCTGTGAAAAGTCAGAAAGGGCCAGGAGTCCTTGATTTGTGTCCTTCAGAGCAGCCCTGGGATGCTGCAGAGCTCTGGCACACCTGACATCCTGGGCACCTTCATATCTTTATTTTCATGTCAAAATATTTCTCATCTTTTTGTTTTCATGGGCAGCCAGCAGGGAGGGGAAGGGGTCTGCAGTCCATGGGGTGTGTAGGGGAGGAAGGAGCTGCCTGTCCTCTCCAGTTCCCTGTTCCCTGATTCCCCAGCTGGGAATGACCTGCACAGCCACCCTGCAGGAGTTTGTCACTTCATTTGCTGCCGTTTGGGACACCTGACATCCTGGGCACCTTTTTATTTTTATTTTCATATCAAAATATTTCTCATATTTTTATTTTCATGGGATTTTACTCACAGCCAGCTGGAAGGGAGTGCTTTTGGTGAGGAAGGAGCTCCTGTCCTCCCCAGTTCCCTGCTCCCTGATTCCCCAGCTGGGAATCCCCACCCTGCAGGAGTTTGTCCCTTCATTTGCTGCCCTTTGGAGCTGCAGCAGCCCTGCTCTGAGGTGGCTGGGCCAGGATGAGCCTCAGTCCCTTCCTCGGGAGGCTCCTGGTGTTTGCAGGACGGGGCCGCGAGGTTCTGCGGGGATAAACCGGGAGAAGTTTGGACGTGCAGATGGAAATCTCAAAAGCTCAGACGTCCTCTGGCCATTTCCAAAGCTGCCTGGTGTTAGCCAGAGCTGAAAAGCCTTCCTAGCAGTTTGATTTCGGGGTATTTTGATCTGTTAGTTTCGCTTTTGGGCTTAGCTAAATCCAGGAAACTCGCAGTGGTGTAATTTTTGAATCAAGACTAAACACACCCCAAAGTATTCCTGAACCCATCAGGAAAGCTGCTGCTTGCTTTATCTTCCAGGAATAATTCAGGCCAGCTCAGGCTTGAGTTCAGTCTGGTTTTGCCCCTAGATAATGATTGTTTTTGAGGAAATAATGAGAGCAGGCCGTGATCTTTCCAAAAGGCTGTGACCTGACACACCAAGCTGTGCCAGGAGGTGGATGGAGCTAAATTCAGTGAGAGGGGCCAATGTCTGGAGGCTGGAAGAGCAGCCTGGAGTATCCACGGCCTCCAAAAACTCCCTCAGACACATTTTCCCCAGGAATTACGGGATGGAGGTGTTGGGTTCTGCCATATCTCGGGATTTTTCCCTCTAGGAGAGAACATTCAGCCATCTCAGGGTGTCCCAGAACACCCCAAAACCTTCAGCATTTTTATGGTTTGGGTTGTTTTTCAGGGTGGATACTGTGAAAAGTCAGGAAGGGCCAGGTGTCCTTGATTTGCACAACCAGGGTGAAGAAATATGGATTAAGTGCCTGGTAAAAGCCAAAAAATGTGGTTTTAAAGATAAATCCCAGCCTCTGTCACAGCTGTTGAGCCAGGATCGAATTTTCCCAAATCCAGGTACAGCTGCAGAGCTCTCCATCCATTTTTAACCCAAATTTATTCCCAGATCCTGCATAAACACCTACAGCATGGACTGTGCCTTCTGGGGGGCTTCTTGCAGGCTGGGGCTCAAAATCCAACATCCCCCAAGCCAGGATTTGGCTCTGAATTTTCCCTTTAAAATCCCTGTGTAAAGTGAATTTCCAGGGCTCGGCCGCTGTTTTTATTTTGGTGAATCCAGTGATTTGTGCTTGGTGAGAGCTGTCCCTGTGCCAGGGGCTGCTGGAAATAGTCACAACATCCAAAAGAGCTGGAATTCTGCAATTTTTAATAGCAATACAACAAGAGGAAGAGGCTAAATGGAGCTTCTTGTAAGCTGGAAATGTGTTGGAGTAAAATTTGTCATTTTGTGTAGGGGAAAAAAAAAACCCAACCCTAAACAACTCTCTAAAATTGTCCAGAATCTTCAATTTAAGGATTTACAGTTTTATTGGCAAAGATCCCTGTTTAGCATCAATATATGGGATTTCTAGACTTTCTTTCTTAAGGTGTGAAGTCTGCTTTTTCTGGAGATGGTGGGAAACCTGTAACAACAATATTTCTACATCATTTTGGCTGGGAAAAAAACCCCAAACACCAAAATATGAGCAAAAAAATGGAAAAGCACCCAGATCCCAGTGGTCTGGTGTTGGAGAGGGCACATGAACATGTTAGGAAGGAGAAGACTTTCCAACCTGCTTTGATACAAGTCCTTTTTTACTTTATTTTTAGGATTTTTTTTACAGTAACATCATTTGGTTGCTTAACTGTGAAAGTCTCTGCTTTTCCATCCCTGTGGAAGGCTTATATTCCTTCTCATGTTCTTCTTATTTATTTTTTATTGATCCCTTTCTGGTACTATCCAAGAGGTGCTGAGGATATCTCCCAGCCTGCCCTGGAGCCATGTGGAATCCCTGTGGTTTCTCCTACCAGCTGGGATGGCAGTAGACACCTAATTATGATTTTAAATTATATTTTTAGCAACTTAGATTATTTTTCTTTTAGCGTCCTGGTTTGCTCTAGAATTAGGGATGGGGATAGGGAATCTTGCTTTTAAAAAATTGTAATTTTTGGAGTTTTGTTTTAACATCTTGGGGGCTTCTGAAGAAACCTGCTCACTTTTATGTTTTTGGGAGGGAAGAACGAGGTGGGTTTCTTGTTCCTTTGAGAGGGGATTGAGTAGCAGCAGGGTTCAATTTAGCTGGTAAAATGCTCTGTGTCATTAAAACCACCCTGAATTCTGACGAAACAACCACTTTCCATCTGGAAATTAAAATCTGGCTGGTGGCAAACTTGGTTTGTACAAGGCTCGTGCCAGGCTTTTCTCTGTCAGATTTCCATGGAGTTTGCTGAGCCCTTGGTGCTCAGGATGGGCCAGGGCAGGGCTGGGGACAGCCAGGTGTCACCTCTGGGGTAGAGGACACCTGGTCCTGCAGAAATAATCCAATAACTCATCTGCAGAAATAATCCAGCAGTTCGTCTGCAGAAATAATGCAGCATTTCATCTGCAGCTTCTTGTTCCCCATGGGATGTTGAGGGCAATCCCTGAAGTGTGAGAGAGAATCAGGACTGGGGGCTCCAAACCCGTCAGGTTTTGTTCTTTTTATTCCATTCCTCCCCTTGGAAAGGTGCTTCCAAAGCCTCCCCAGCCTTTCTGCTCAAGAATAACAGAATCAGAGAACCACAGAGTCATTTAGGGTAGAAAAACCTTGAAAATCATCGAGTCCAACCAAAAACTCAGCACTGCCAAGGCCACCACTAGCCCATGTCCCCAAGTGCCACATGGCCACATTTGAAGCCCTTCCCTGGTGCAGCTGTTTTCAGACAGCTCACGCTGCTTCTCTGGTTTGTTTTCTTTCCCCAAACGTATAAGAAGCGTTGGGTAGCAGAATGTGGAATTGATTAGAAGTTCATAAAGCAGGGACCTCAGAAGGATGTGGGTATAAATGCTTTTCAGGCATCCGAGGTGAACTTTAAATGGAGCTTTGGCCCTCATTTGCTTTCTGCTTTTCAAAAACCATTTATGAGAAAGTGGAGCTGTCAAAGCCATGCATGAACTTTGCCTTCTTGCAAATAACTTGTCTCAAAAGTAAATTGTCCAAATGCACAAGAAACTTGTCTCAAAGCAAATCCAGTAGCTCTACAAAGCTGGAATTGTGTGCATTGGAGGGTGTGAGAGGTGTGTGTGTGTGTGTGAGTGTGTGTTGTGCAGGGAGTAACTCAACCATTTTGAGATTTACAAAAACACAATGCAAGTGCTTTTAGAAAAAAAAAAATAAAAAAAGAAAGGCAGTGTAAAATATTTATTTCTTGGCAGAAGTACATCAGACCACATCTCCCACCCTTCTTTTAATTGCGTGGTGTTTGTTTGTGTTGTCTCAGGCTTTGCTGGTTTTCTCTGCAGGGCTCTGTCACCTCACACAACCCCTCTGTCAGCCGGGGCACGGGGCAGCTCCAGCCCCTCAGGACAGCCCTGGGCTGCAGGCAGGGAGCAGGGGCAGAGCTGGGTTAAAGGCAGCACAGAGCAACGGGGGTGATTTTCAGTTTCCAGCCTTGTGGAGGGAATTATTTCCTTGTGAGAATCCAAACCACCACAGCACCACAGCCTTGGGGAGGGTGCTTGGCCAGCCAGGGCAGCTTGGAGGGGATGAGGTGGCACTGGCGTGGCTGTGAGGTGGCACTGGCTGGTTGGCAGTGTCCTGTGGGCTTTGCCCAGGGTTTGGAGCTGCCCTGTGCAGGGTGGGTGCTCCGAGCTCCCGTTCCCAGCCAGGTGCAGACACTGCCAGGTCCCACCAGTCGGGCACTGCCACGCTCACTGCTTGTCCCCATGCCCCAGAGCCCTTCTGAGGTCACCTGGCTGTCCACCTGCACGTCCCTGTGCTGCCTTCACCCATCTCTGCTGTTCCTGGTGCTCTGGAGACGAGCAGGGGTAGCAGAGTGACAGTAGGAGTGTGTGTGTAACGTTTGAGAGGCTTTTACTCCATGTTGTTGTTGTTTTAATGAGATGCTTTTAGGGTCCGTGCTGAACTGGTTTCTTTAACCTTCCCTGCCACAGATTCTTTCTTCCTTTTCTTCACTTCAATCAGATTGGCAAAATACATTTGGCTTGGGGAAAAAAACCCCAACCAACCCCAAACCCTGCTGATGGGATAAGTTACTCCTCTTTACTGTGCTTTGATTTGATTTCTCAGGATACTCAGAGGTTTTTCACTGCTGCTGAGAGGGGACAGTACACCTTTTTGGAGACTTCAACCACTGTAACAGTTTTCCAGATGTGTGTGTGCGTGTGCGTGTGTGTAAGCCAGCGCTGTGCGTGCGTGTGTTCTGCTGAATATCGTGTGCATCTCTGAAATGCTTCAAACAACTGCCTGGAAGTCAAAAACCAACCACCTCTTTCCAGTCATATGTTTGCCGTGACTTTTCATAACCACACTTGAAACTAGTGGTCTTGGATGGAAATATTCAAAGAGCAGGGCATCTTTATAGCAATGGTATGTCAGTCGAATTACGGGAAATGTACACAAAAAATAAATAAATGAAATTTAAAAGGAACGTTCTCTCAGCCTACCTGTGTTTCCCTCAGTGGAAGTGTTACCAGTCGTGTTGGGACACGCTTTGGGCTGCTTTTGCCATTGCCATGGGAGGGTTTTGGGGATCATCTTACTCCCAGCAGCTTATCATCCATTACTGAAAGCTCAGGAATGCTCAAGCTGCTCGGCAGGGATAATTGTCAGCGCTGGTTTCCCTTTCCCTGCTCGGGCTGGCGGGGGCAGGCGCAGCCACATCCCGTCCAGCCCACATCAAAGGCACGGCCCGCAGGGACGGCAGCAGCGCCTTCCTGCCCCCAGCCCTCCCCAAAATCAGCTTTGCCAGGGGTTCCAGGGCACCCAGCCCCGTGCCCAGCATTCATCCAGGCTGGGCTCTGCTGGGTGGGGGGCTCAGCACCTCCAGCTGTGGTGCCAAGGGCTGGGCTGGGCTGCAGGACAGATGCGCTGCTTTGCTGTGTTTCTGCATTCCCCATCTCTGCTACCTGCCTTTCTGTCCAGGGTGGCTCTCAGGCCACTTTTTGTCCTTTTGTCCTGATGCAAGGCCAGTGTTCACCCTGAGTTCACTGTGTGAGCCAAACCGCTCTGCTGGAGTGAGGTGTGTTGGGCTGCTCGTGCTGAAACATGAATCGCTGCTTCCCTCCTCCTCCTGTAAATAAAATTATCCTTCCATTTGTGTTAGAACTGCAGAAAACAATATCCCAGCTCCCTCTGCTGATCCTGCAGTCCCAGTGAGGGCTGCAGAGCTGGTGTGCTGCACTGTGAATTCCAGAGACCCAGCCTGGTTAATAAAAAGCTTTGAGTGGCACAGGTTTGAAATGCAGCTTTGTAATGCAATTATTTGGGTTGATGGAATGGCAGATCCTGTTCCCTCTGCCTCCCCTGCCTGTTTCATGTATGAAATTGTGAAGTAATTCCTAATGTCACGTGGAAGTGGGGAAGAGAATGGGAAAAGTTGAGGTGTGAGGAAAATCAATGTTTGCCACCTGGAAGAAGCACGGATGCCTGGGCTGAACGCTTTGGGATTGCAGCAGGAATATTATAACCCAGCAGTGGGAATGCTGGTGATGCAGAGATTGCCATAAAAATGTCTGGAGGGAAGAGCTGCAAGAGGCACAGACCCATTTCTGAGAATGCTGAACTGAACAGCTGCTGAAGTTCTCCCAGCGCTGCACGTGCGTGTGTGTTCTGTTTAAAAGGAAGAAATTAAGAGCCATATTTTTATTTTATCAAATCAAATTACCCCTGTATGCTCAGAATATTTATGCATCAGTGCTTTTTTTTTTTTATTAGAGCTTTATCTCACTGTAATCAATTCCAAATACTAACCTATTTTTATCGCTGTAATGCAGCAGTAATTTATAAGATGTAGACGGAACGCACACGAGATGCCAAAAGCAATTTTATGGAGCCTCTTTTGTTGTCATCTACAATGCATCAGCTCTTGCCTTCAGCCTCCCATCAATTTTAAAAGCCCCAAGATGAAAAAAAGAATAAAAATAAATAAAAAGGAGCAAGTACAGCGAAGCAGCTGCCAAGGCCTGGAATAGCCTGAGATTCGTGTGCACCTTTGGGATGGAGGTTGATTGAACACGGCACAATAATGAAAACCGTGCTGGGCTTTGTAATGCAATTATCTGGGTTGAAAATGGCAGATCCTGTTTCCTCTGCCTCCCCTGCCTGCTCCATGTATGAAATTGTGAAGTCATTCCTGCGTTATCCCAGCTAACATCACAGGGAAATGAGGCAAAGAACAGGGAAAGCTGAGGTGTGAGGAAGAGAAGAGGGAAAGTTGGGATCCTTGGGGCTGAACAGAGCTGCCCTTCTGCATCTTTTCTCCTCTCCTTTGGGAGCCCTTCTGGATGGCACTAGGATTGGCTCCCAAAGTGCAAATATGCCAGTGAGTATCCCAGAATCCCCATGCCAGTTCCCACACCAACCAGCTGCCTTTGAGCAGCTCCCACCCTGAGGGGCACCTGCAGGAGGAGCACCCATGGGTGTGCTCATGGCTGAGGTTCTCCAAGTCTTTCCAGTCAAGATCTTCTCATCAGACATCGCTGCTGCTCTCCCAGATTTTCCTGGTGTTACCACTCCAACACACTTTTGGTTCCAGTTCTGGCTCTCTGGTGCTGTGGGTGATGGTGAAATCAATATAATCATGGTGAGACAAGTGGGAATGGCTTCAGACTCACAGAGAGTAGGGTTAGATGGGATGTTGGGAAGGAATTGTTCCCTGTGAGGGTGGTGAGGGGGCTGGGATGGATTTCCCAGAGCAGCTGTGGCTGCCCCTGGATCCCTGGAAATGCCCAAGGCCAGGTTGGATGGGGCTGGGAGCACCTGGGACAGTGGAAGGTGTCCCTGGACTGGATGATCTTTAAGGTCCCTCCCAACCCAAACCATTCTGTGAGTTTATAAATCTGTGAAGATCTTGCAGCGTTTTTGAAGCATACACTGCACCCAAAGGTGATGTTAAAGACACAGATGTTTAATTCTGTTTCATTTACTTGCTGAATCCTACTAATAGACACTTGGAAGCACCTTCAGACTAAAAGCACATCCCATTTAATACCCAGTGATTGCTTTTAAGGCATGCATATAAATAGGTCTCTTTCAATAGGCTTCTATTAACCACAGGCACTGAAAATAAATGGAGGAACATTACAGAGCACTGACAAATTATTGATGGCAAACATTACCAAGGCACCTTTGTTGTTTGCCTGCCCCTTTCATATCGGAGGGCTTTTGGGAAATAACAATCAAAGCAGCCCCTCCTGGAGGAATCATTACTAAAGCATTTTGCATGCAGATTACTTCAGGCCTCAGCACCGCGGCTCGGCTGGGTCAGGAGAGGAAGGCCAAGATTCGCTGATTGAGATCAGATGGCTGGTGGTGAGAAGGAATCTAGATGACTTAACTGGAGGGATTAGACTCAAGTCTTTTGGCTTCCACTTGGCTGTTTTATAAACTGCGCGGCCGGGCCGCGTTCCCCTCGGCGTGTGCGCGCTGCGCGCGGGGCGGCTCGGGGCACCAGCCAGTCCCTCAGCGCTGGCAGGGCAGCCCTGCTGGGCGAGAAAGGCAAAACCAGTGCAGGTGGGAGCTAAAATTAGCCCCAGAGCTCCAGCCCTCGCACCTCCAGCCAGGCTGAGCTCTCCAGCCCCGCCGCGGTTTGGTGGGTGATGCCGCGGGGCAGAGCCGCCGTTCCCAGAGCTCCAGACGGTGTTCCCAGAGCTCCAGCTGCTCTTCCCAGAGCTCCAGCTGCTCTTCCCAGAGCTCCAGCCCCATTTCCCTGCCCTCCCCACGGCCTCTGAGGTACCCAAACACAAGCACTGTCCCCTCAGCTGGCACCTGGCTGCAGGGTGAGGAGCCATTGGAGGGTTTTGTTAGCGATAGTTCGGAGCCTCACCCATTGGATGTATCCCCACGGGAGCAGATGGAGCTTTCTCCTTTCTCTCAGAGCCTAACCTTTAATTTTACAAGGCTGATTGAAACCAAGAGTGGAAATAAAAAGTCAGAGCTGCTCTGTTTTCCTTCCCCTCCCTTCCATTATCTTCTTTCTTTTCCATCCATCCTCGTTTCACATGCCTCTCGGATTGCGTCCCCCTGGTTTCCCAGTTATTTATTGACCCAGACCTAATTCCTTATTTCCAGAAATGTGTCATGAATCTTGCCTTTGAGTCATTTGCTTTTTGCTTTCCAGGCTCATCTCTTTAACCACGCTTTCCTGTGAAAGATAAGGATATAGGGTTTGTGGAGTAATCGCAGCAGGATGCCTGGGTTTCATTCATGGATCTGTTGCCACTGGCTCATTATGGAAAATTAGGAGAGTTATTTCACCTTTCAGTGCCTCACCTTAGTGTCACCATCTGTAAAACAAGGCTCATAATTGTTATCTCTTCCTCACAGGAGAACTGGGGAGCTTCACTAATGACCATCTGCTAAATGCTCTCAGAGCCTCACATGAACATTTCTACTGAAGTGCAAATTATTATTAGAAACCAGGGATTGTTACTGGATTGATATCAAATCATTGTCGACAGCTTCTCTGCAGGGAAAACTTAGGCACAGCCAACAAGAACAAGCTGCATGTTTTGAAGTTGTGCAGTTGATTATGTTGGCTTTCATCTTCTGGTAAGAGGATCCTCTGCCATCTGAACTCTCTGATCTCTGGGAACACAATTCATCCAATCAATCTGGAGGAAAATAAACCTCTGCAGACAAAAACATTAAGTATCCACCTGAGATCAGATGAAGATGGAAGATGTTAATTAATTCCCAGCCCCCAGCCCTTAACTCTTGCACAGCCAGAGCTTCCCTGGCCCACCAGGCAGTGCTGGAGGGAAGCACAGGACTCATCCATGGCCCATCCCAGGCTTGCAGAGTCCCCTGGGCTCCGTTTTAATTGGAAACGTGCAAATATTTAATGATTAAATTGGTGCCACCGAAGGCTCCTATGGACAGTCTGGGGGTCACGTGCTGATCTCGTGGTCCTCTCGGAGACTCCAGGTGCCAGCACAGATTCCAGCTGTGGCTCCTTCCCAGATGTGGTGGTTTAACCCCAGCCCCAGCAGCTCGGCCCCACAGGGAACCAGAGGGGTAAAACTGAGAAAATTCTTGGGCTGAGATTAATAATTAAAGCAAGAGCCACACATGTGAACAAAGCAGAGCAAGGAATTCATTCCCCACTTCCCATGGCAGGCAGGGGCTCAGCCATCCCCAGGACAGCAGGGAGGACAAAGGCCACCACTCCAGATGTCCTCTCCTTCCTCTCCTTCATCCCCTGAGCCTGACATGGATGGCCTGGGTGTCCCTGGGGTCACTTGGGGTCAGCTGTCCTGGCTGTGTCCCTTCCCAGCTCCTTGTGCCCTCACTGGAGGGGTGAGGAGCAGGAAAAGCCTTGACTGTGCAAGCACAGCTCAACAATAACAAAAACACCCCCAGGTTATCAACCCTGTGCTCAGCACAAACCCCAGACCCAGCCCCACAGAGGAAGAAAATCAGCTCCATCCCAGTGAGAACAAGTCCAGCAAGGAGCCATCCTGGGCTGAGGGACATTCCTGCACCTCTGCTGTCCCTGACTGAGTGAGTTTCCTCTTCGCTCAGCCTCAGTGCTGGCAGCTGATGGGTTTAGTTGAACCTGGAGCTGACATTTAGGACATGCAGACACAGAACTCCCCCTGGGGTGTGCCCCGTGTGCCCTGGAAGCTCCACTGGAAATATTACAGGTGTTGGTTACAGTCTCACTGCAGTGAGTTCTGCAGTTCTCCACTAACAATGCACAAAATGCCCAACAGTCTTTTGCTACAAGGTCTTTTAAGGCCAAACTGACAATTAAGAAATGACACCTAAATTATTTTCACTTTTAACCGAATAACTGATCACTCAAAGTCCACAATGTGTCCAATTACACAAAACCACCCAAAAACCATGGAGAAAGAAGAAGGTGAAGAAGAGGTGAAGAAGGTGGAAGAAGAAGTTGAAGATGAATGAAGAAGAAGGTGAAGAAGAAGGAGCAGCCTCCACCCTAAAACCTCCATCCTGCTTTATATATATTACTATATTCTAAATCCCCAAACTCTGAGTTTCCACCCTGTGATATCACACACTTCTATCCAAACTCCACACCCACAACTCCAGTTCTGCCATTCCATTTTGGAAGCTTCTCCAGGGCTTCTCCAGAAATGCAGTTTTCTCTTGGGGATCAGTGCCTGGCAGCACAGAAAATCTCAAATCCTCAGCATCCAGAACTCCAACAACAGGGAGCTCTCACCTTTTTAGTGCCTGTCCCCATCTGTTTTTCCCGGAGCTGAGGATGGGGAGGGAGGATGCCTGGAGGCTACAACCCATCAGGGGCATTCAGTCGGGACAAACATCCCTATTGACAGCAGAAATTGGGCTGGGGGCTGTGAGGAACAGAGAGCTCAGCCCTGCTGCGACACCAGAACTGACAATTTACAGCTGGAGAGGTTTAGGAACAGCCCCTTCCCCCACTGACACCATTATGTGCCATTAGGGTCACTGTCTTATTTTGCTGGGTTGAAGGAAAATAAATGTGGTTTAATGATGCTGCAGTCTGAAGTCATCATTGGTGCTGCACTCACACAACCAAAGCAACACTGAGGGGAAAATGAGTGACGTTTTTGGGATTTGCCAGGGATAAATCAGTTTGGAAAATGGGTGAGTTTTTTGGGAACTGCCAGGGGAATATCAACATGAAAATTGATGACTTTGAGATTTTGGGAGGTGTGAAAATGGGTGACATTTTTTGGGATATGCCAGGGGAATATCAGCATGCAAAATTGATGACTTTGGGATTTTGGGAGGTGCCAGAGGAATATCAGCATGAAAAATGGGTGACTTTGGGATTTTGGGAGCTATGAAAATGGGTGACATTTTTTGGGATTTGCCAGGGATAAATCAGCATGGAAAATGGGTGACACTAAGATTTTGGGATCTGTCAGGGGAATATCAGCATGGAAAATTAATGACTTTGGGATTTTGGGAGGTGCCAGGAGAATATCAGCATGGAAAATGGGTGACTTTGGGATTTTGGGATCTGCCAGGGGTAAATCAGCATGGAAAATTGATGTCTTTGGGATTTTGGGAGCTGCCAGGGGAATATCAACATCCCTGCACTGCACTGGGTCTCTGGAGACAGGACTCAATTCTCTCCAGCAGTGCAGAGCTTGTTGAAAATGGAAAAAAAATCAGCCAGTAATTTTTTAATTAAAAAAGGATAATAACCTCTTGTGTTAAAACTGTGAAAATCAGTCCTCTGCATTTAAAAATGGGCTTGTAAAAGCATATGTGCCTTTTGGCTATTTCCTAGAATATATAGCTTCGGTCACATGGCTCTCATTAAGACACCAGAAAATGTTGTAAACTGGCATTTATAAGCTCACCATAGGAAATTTCTGTATTTTTATTTTGAATTTATAATCCCACTCCAAGATTTGCTGAAAGATATAAAACTTTACTTGAGGTTTTGGAAAGGGAATGATGTCTGAACAAAACAGTCTCCTTTTGGTAAAAACTCCCATCTGTTCAAGTTCTGACGTGTTCTTCAGGCAAATAAGATTTTTTTTTTCCCCCTACATGTATTAAAAAACCAACAAAGCAGATCTGGCTAAGAGCACAGTCACTGATACTTTAACTGTTAATATTTCATAACATTGCATTTTTTAAAGGTAAAATTACTTAAAATACATATAAACACACTCACTCCCATCTCTGCAAAGCTGTGGACCCCTGGGTGAATTTAACACTGAAAACAAGGAAGTTTTGGTCACAAAATAAAAAGCAACATTAAAATCAAGGGAGATATTAACCCCATGTTTTTACACCGAGGTTTGAATAACATCACCCCAGCTTGTAAATAACATCAGCAGATGGAGACTCCTCTGTTTCCCCCGAGCTCCCATGTCTGGGCACGGATCAAAATTAGAAATAAAACAAACTAATTAACTCCTACAAGGCTGAAATGAGGGTTGATGCCCATCATGCCTGAAAACCCGAGGGATTTGGAAGCAGCAGGTTGCCAGAGCAGCCTGCAGGGCTGATTCCAGCAGCTCTTTCCCGAGCAGGCTGCAGGTGGCAATACATTTATTCCTGATGCTGCCTCTGCCTGAAAGCTCCGGGAGGAGGAGGAGGAGGAGGAGGAGGAGGTTGCTCTCGAAGAAGGAATCCATGGGCAGGGAAATCTGGCTGCAGGGAAGGGGGCAGGAGTGTTGGGACCCTGGTTATTGAGAATTTGAGGCTTTCTGTGATAACAGGCACTGACCCCCAAGAGAAAAATGCTTTTGACCTGAGGCTGTGGAGAAAGCTTCCAGAATTAAATGATAGAACTGGGGTTATAAGTGTGGAGTTTAAATAGAAACGTGCAATATCACCTAGTAGAAAAATTAGAGTTTAACCTTTTAGAATACAGTAATACATACATACATATATGATATATATACACATATATTTTATATATACACATATATTATATATATATGATATATTTATATCATATATATATTATATACATATAATATATATATGATATATGTGTATATATATACATATATCATATATATATATGTAAAGCGAGATGGAAGTTTTAAGGCAGAAGCTACTCCTTCTTCTTCGCCTTCTTTTTCATAAATTTAGATAGTATTATGTAATTAGATAAAAAAGTTCACATTGCAAGCCACAAGTAGTTAGTTATTAAGTTAAAAGTAAAAATAATTTCAGTGTCATTTTTTAATTAGACAGTTTGTCCTTAAAAAACCTTGGGGAGAGAGAGGGCTCCATTTTTAGTTTGTTTAAGTGCCGTAGAACTTACAATTTGTGAAACTGTAATATAGATAAAAACTAATAAATATCTAAGTCTGAACAAGAAATACCCTCTAGCGCATTTAGTCCCAATTTTGACCAAAAAAATATAAAACTCAACAACAAGGAGGAGATCAGGTGGCTTTCCTCTTGGTGGGAAGGGCTCCTTTCTCCCTGCCACCCTCCCAGCCTGTCCCCAGCCCTGGAATTCATGTGGTGCCAGGAGCTGAGTGGAGAAATCAGCTGGGAGATGGGCAAAATATATCCTGAAAGTGGAAAAAAAAAATGAAATTAGGCATTTTAATTCCCCAACCCCATTGTTGAGCTGTTCCCCCAGGCGCCAGAATCCAGACTGGCAGCTCTCCCTCCTTCCTCAAGGAAAATCAGGAAGAGTAAAACTCAGATTAATTAATTAGGTGATGACTTGTAACATCTCTGAGTGTTTTACAGATCCCTCCCAGTGTCCATGCAGCAATCCCACTCCTGTGACTGCTCCAGCAGGGCTTTCTCATACCTGAAGCCATCTCTGAGGGGATTTTCTGCTGGGGTTTTGCTGCTCAGCCCTGGGGCAGCAGTTTTTAGTCCTGGGAGATGGAGGGGACAGCCTGGCACATCAGCCTGGGAATACTGGAGGGGACAAAAATCCCATTTCCATGCAGAGAAATGCCTCTGGAAATGGGGCAGCTCTGCCAGGTGGGCAGGAAAAGGCTCTGAGTTCACCCAGGAGCTTGGGCAGAGCAGGGATTTCACCTGGTTGAGGCACTGGGGTCTGTCTGGAGGAATAAAATGAGGTTGGGGAAGGCTCAGGTTCCACAGGTTCTTGACATCAGCCCAGAAGAGGGACTGGTGCTTTCTGCCTTTTTGTGTGGGCTCTGAATCTTTGGTCTCTCCTCTGGAAATGGCCCCTAATTTGCTCTGCTGTGGGAACAGGATTATTATTATTATTAAATGGTGGCAGGGAGTAAGGGCTTTAAAATAATATTGCAGAGCACTCACTGTGCTCTCCTCAGAACTCCAACAACAGCTTGGTCAGCTCTGAGTGATGCCACTGGAAATTCCCCAGGTGGAGCACGCACAAGAGGACCAAAAAAGCCCTTTTTGACAGGAAACAATGCCCTGTTTCACTGAAAAACAAGTGAAAAACCCTTGGTGAAGCAGCCCAGTGACACAACTCTGGATGTGTCACTGCATCTGGAAATATTCCTGAGAGCGTTCCTTGCATGCTGAGGCTCTCTCTGCTTCTCCACCTCACCCTGAGCTTTTTTTTGGGGTTCTCATCACCCCTGAGCGATGATCTGCCCTCACAGACTCACCTGGGTTGGAAGAGACAAAGATCACCCAGTTCCACCCACACCTTCCACCATCCCAGGCTGCTCCAAGCCCTGTCCAGCCTGGCCTTGGGCATTCCAGGGGTGCAGGGGCAGCCACAGCTCTGGGAAATCCATTCCAGCCCCTCATCACCCTCACAGGGAGGAATTCCTCCCCAACATCCCATCAAACCCTACTCTCTGTGGGTCTGAAGCCATTCGCTTTGTCCTATCACTCCTCACTGCTGCCTTGCATCCTTCTGGGAGTGAAACCTGCTCCTTAACACCAAGATTTCAGTCAGGGTCTGAAACCTGCTCCTTGACACCAAGATTTCAGTCGGGGTCTGAAACCTGCTCCTTGACACCAAGATTTTAAAATCAGGGTCTGAAACCTGCTCCTTAACACCAAGATTTCAGTCAGGGTCTGAAACCTGCTCCTTGACACCAAGATTTCAGTCGGGGTCTGAAACCTGCTCCTTGACACCAAGATTTTAAAATCAGGGTCTGAAACCTGCTCCTTAACACCAAGATTTCAGTCGGGGTCTGAAACCTGCTCCTTGACACCAAGATTTCAGTCAGGGTCTGAAACCTGCTCCTTGACACCAAGATTTTAAAATCAGGGTCTGAAAACTGCTCCTTAACACCAAGATTTCAGTCAGGGTCTGGGTGGTGGATGACCAGGACACCTCAACAGCTCCAACCTTCCTTTGGGAGCTTCCAAACTGAAGAACAATCCTGGGGATGGAGATTTCCTTGGAAGGAATTTCTATGCAGACACCAGGAGGATGGAGGGGACAGACCCAGACCCAAAATGTGGGTGCTGCCTGTCTTCCCTGAGCCCATCCCAGGGAGCAAAAGGGCAAATCCAGCAATACCTCTGGCTTATCAGTGACAGGACAAATTGATACCAGACTTTTATGAGGGTGGGGAAACGTCTCTCCATAAAAAGAATCTAAATTTACCATCGTGTTAACAATTCTGTAAGAGTTTTTGGCAACTCCTAATGGAAATTTCAGGAGCAGATGGAAATATTTGGAAACGTATAGAACACATGAGCCTGTAACATCCATTTTTATTTTCTCATTGGGAGTGTGGAGTGGTTTCAGGTTGCCTTTAATTTTTTTTTTCCTTTCTTTCCTCTGGATGCTAAGAAAAGCAAGAAGGGAAGCAGGAGATGATGGATATAGGCAGGAGGGGTTTTTTTTTTGGTGTTGCTCACTTGATTCCCCTGTGTGGTCTGTGACAGATTTGAGGGAATGGCACCAGCACGACCAATCTGGTCCTGGCTTCTCTGGGAGCTGGGCAGGAATGGAAGGGCACCTGTGAGGTCCAATTCACCTTTTCCAGGTTAATTTGAGGTGGATTGCCTGTGTCCACCTCCTGGGTAGCACGTGGGGTTTAATTAATGAGTGTAAAACCAGCTCTAGTGTTCTCTGATGGACAATAATGTCATGGACTTCTCCTCATGCCCAAGGGAGAGAAAAATCCCTGGACAACACTGAAAAGGTGGATCAAATATTTCCAATCCCTGCTGCCCACAGGGCAAGAACAGCTTTTGCTTGTTAGGTGTTATAACCCATCCTAGAGCAGGGAGTTTGGTGCTGCAGGAGGGGAATGAATAACAGTAATAGACACACACAAAAGCTGAGGGAAAAAAGCTCCCAGCTGCCAAATTTCTGGACCTCTGCTGATCAGGAATAATCAGGAATGAAGGAGTTTTTCCACTTCTCTGCTGTCTGAGCAGCACAAGGGCCAATGCACGGCCTTCCCTGCTGCTCTGCTCTGGTGGGTCGGGGTTTGGTGTGGGGAGCTCATCTGGAACCCGAGGCGTTTCCCGAGCTGTTTACATTGTCCCGCTTCCACCGGAGCTCGGCGGCTCTTGGAACATCCATCCCTAAAGCCTTTAATTAGGAGAGACTTCTGGGGCTGGTGGTCAAGGCTTTTATTGTGCTTGGAAGGGCCCGGAGCAGAGGCCCCCGGGCCAGCGGCGGCTCCACAGCGATCCCAGAGCTCCGGGATGGGGCTGGGGCAGAAAAGGGAGGAAACGGAGCTGGGTGATGACAGAGGGGCTCCTCTCACAGCCACCCGAGCAGCCCTCGGGGACAAGGAGCCTGAAGCCACCAATATGTCCTGCAGAGCTTCCCTTGAACCTCCTCAGGCACCACGGCCTGGCCCGGAACTGCTGTCACCCCTGGGCCCTGCAGGGACAGAGGTAGCTCAGTGCCAATGTCCAGGTCATCCCTCATGCCTTAGCGTTCTGCTTTTTATATTTTTTATCTATTTGTAATCCTGTAATTCTTCAGTGTGTAACTCTAAACTCCATGTACAGTGGGAGCTGCTGCTTTCCCATTTGGGGCAGACACAACAATTCCTCTCCAGGCCTGGCAATCAAGGACACCTCACTGCCTCAGGCCCCAGAGATGGAAACAAAAGCGATGTGGCGGGGGAGCAAACTTGGCGTGAATAACTTCATTAGCTGGAGCTGTAATTGGAAGATTAATATTGCCCAATATGCAAATGGTCCAAACTTATAAAAGTGTCAAAACCTGTGACCCCTTGTCCATTTTGTGTGGGCTTTGTCTGCCCTAAATGTACCTGAAGGCCCTTCAATAAATAAATCTGCTTTTTATTCTCTGAATTTTGTCTGGCTTCTCTTTTTAGGTAGCCCAAAAAGGCACCATCCCTGCTGGCCCTTGCCTCCTCTGTGCTCAGCTAAACTCTCAGCCCATCCCCTCTCTGCTTTCCCTGCTCAAACCCTTTTTCCATAGCGGGATTAGCGCGAGGGGTTCGGGTTCAATTTTCCTGCCTGTTGGCTGTGGGACAGGAGCACGCCTGCCCAGACCTGTAGAAGTCATTCAGGTCCTAAATCCTCTCAGTTGTGTCCCTTCCCAGAGGTTTCTGTGGCACAGAGAATGGGCTGGGGAGCGTGGCAGGCTCGTGGCCCTCCCAGCACTGCAGGAAGGTGACACTGGTGTGGTCCTGTCACCTTTTCCTTGCCCAGAGGCAGAGCCACAGCACCTTCAGGATGTCATTTGTCCCTTGTAAAACACCCAGGAAGCATTTGGAATAATTAACCATGCACTCTTCCTTCCTAATTTCGCTGTGATCCCATGCGTGACAGGGAAGCTGTTGGGATAATTCCATTTTTATTGACTAGTAGGGAATAATTGGGTTAGAATACCTGATAAATATTCAGAACACACTTGCGACTGCTCTGAGGCAGGTTGGAACCACATGCTCACACAACTTTACCAGATGTTGTGTACTTCTATTTGTACCAAATCATAAAAAAAAATCCAAACAAAATCCAATTTTTTTATTTAAAATAGGCATCAGATATAAAAAGTGAAATTAATAAGATTATATGGGTTGAGAATAACATGCCCATGAAACCATCTGATGGCAAACATATTAAAAAAACTTCTGTTTTCTTTGCAGGCCACTTTTTATCTCTGTAACACTTGATGTGAAATCACTTGAAGATAAATGTGAAAGCAACCCAAATTCATTTTATTTGCAAGCGTGAGGCACCCAGGTAGGACATTAATAATAAAAACCAGTTGGGTTTTTAAAAATTAATCCTTTTTTTAGTCAGCCAAGGAAGGGGTGTTATTCATAATGCAGGTCTTGCCTGGACCTGTGACTCAGGAGCTGGCAGTGACTCTTCTCTTCCTGCTGTCCTTCCTCTGAGCTGCTTCACCTTTCGGTTCAGACCTTCCTGGATGAGATTTTATCAGCCAAAAGTGTTCCCATCCAGCTCTGTGAACATGGAGTGAGGGCTGGGGATGGCCAGAGTGGGGCTGGGGGAGCTCCCACCCTTGGCCACCATCACTGAGAAGATGATGGAGGAATAAAATCTCTGAGCTAAAGGGGAGCCCCAGGAGCTGAGCTGGAGAGGCCACAGATGCCAAAATGAGACAAAAAAAGGGAGTTTTCTTACCCTGTGGGCTGGACCAGCTCTTGATCTTTGATCCCTCTGTCCTGTCTTTTATTAAATCCATTCCTAGAGCTGCATCAAGTCCCTCTAGTGCAGCTGGAGCTCTCCAGACTTTTCCTCTCCACTTCGGTCTTCTCCTGTCAGCACAAGGCAGAGGGGACAAGTGGTGTTGGAAAACAGACAAATGAGAAAAAAAAAATAACCCAAAACACAAATTTCCCCTTTCCTTGGATGTCTGGAAAACTCTGACCTGCTGGGGGGATGGAGGGAGGTTAAACACCCTCCAGGTAGTAGGGTAAGATGAGCCTCCCCAGGCTGAGGAAAATGATGCTGGGTGCTGAGTGTTTGACAAAACCCTGGCTCAAGTTACACTAAATTGTTTCCTCATCATCAGTCAAAATTACCCTTCCCTTCCTCCTCCTCCTCCTCCTCCTCTTCCTCCTGAAATGCAGGAAGATGAAAAGAAGAAGGGAGGGGGACAAGAGGAGGGGATGGGGACAGCTCAGGAAGTTCAGTTGTGCAGCTCTGACCACTCCAATGCCTGCCCTGTTCATCCTGCAGGGGATTTGGGAAGAGCTGGCCCTGAAGCCTTGCTGAGGATTCACACCTGGCCTTTGCAGTGGGGGATTTTTCTTTTCCCAGCTCCAGTGGATGCCAGAGTGCTTCCCTCACCAAGCCCAGCTGGGGTGAAACGCAAAATTCAGCTTTGCCTCCTGTCCCTCATGCTACAGGGATTGCCATGGCTGCTGCTAATTCACGTCAAGATCTACAGGAATAACCATGGAAAATACTTGGCATGGCTCAGCCCCCCACAGAACACAATTAAATATATCTCACTATTATGCTTTGTCTAAAATTATAACCCCTAAATACCTCTCATGCCTCTCACAGCTGGTGAGTCTAAATTTAGGGGTTCCTTGTGAGTGGCGTGGTGGGATCAAGCACTCTTGTGGGAGGGGACACTCAGGCCAACCTGTGGCCACAACATTTTGCTTTCCCAAATCCCTCTGTGAACTTCCACAGCTGTTTGAGGGCTCCTCAAGTGTGCAGGTGTTGCACAGCCACTGGCACAACTGGGAATGGGAATGGGAAGTGGGAATGTGGTTCCCACTCATGCCACCACTCACCCACCCATCCCAGCACCCCTGGGCACAGCTCTGCCCCTGCCCAGCAGCCCCAGGGAAGGAAAGGGCTCTTTCAACTCCTCATTTCCCAGTGGGACTTTATTTTTCTTTCCACCACCTCTTGACCTTGGATGTGGAAATAACGTCCAGAGAGCTGAGAAAGTTCTCAGCATCTTCTTTCCTTCCTGCAGACATCAAAAGGGGATTGTGGGCTCCATCAGAGATTACATCATGGCTGGTTTTGATCCTCTCAGCAGAGGAGACATAAATTTTCTTCCTTTTCTTTCTCTGTTTGGGTGTCGATTCTTTCCTGTGTTCTGAAGTTTCTCAGGAGAAAATGTAAACGGGTTTCATAAGCTGATTTTCTGCCCACAGATTTTTACCTTGGTGATTCTCACCATTGCTGCTGGGTGGAAAAAGGACTGACAGGGTTTGGAAAGGACCAGAGCAGGGTGCAGAAGGGACAGCAGGAGTTTTAACAGTGCTGATTCAGTAAAACCCCAGTTGTGCTGCTGTGGTCGGGAGAAGCCCCCGGCAGTTTGGCAATGCTGGTCATGCTGCTGTCAACTTTTCAGCATGGCCAGGCTCCCCAGATAATCCCTGTCATGGACATCCCTGGCATTAACTGGGGAAGCCTCACTAAGACTGGAAGTGCAGAGCAAAAATCAGTATTTCTGATTTTACTGCAAGGAGAGAGCTTGGTCACCCCATTCCCACAGAGCTCCCAGTTTGGCTGTGGGGCTTCTTCCAAAATCTGCTGGGTGATGGAGCAGAAATGGGGCCCTGAGGTCTTCTCAGGTGAGGATCACCTGGCCAAGGACTGCTTAAAGTACCCAAAATCTTACAAATCTTACACCTCTACCTAGGAGCTCCGTTCCCAGAGGTGTCTGCTCCCACCCCAGGTTCCTCGTTCAGGGCTTCTTTCCCATCCCTGATGAGGTTGGAGGAGGGGAGAGGGTAAAAAACGTGAATTTTGCTGATGAAGAGTGAATGGGGCCAGATCTGCAGCTGCTGGAGCTTTTCTTGAGCTGCTCCTGGAGCAAGGGAGCATCACCTGTGTCCCCAGCAGCTTCACCTCCCGTGTCTCATCCTCTGTGTGAGTGACTCCTGCCTGGACAGGCTCCATTGGGACAATACTGATGGGTTTGTGATTTCTTTTTAATCTGCTGGAGAAGCTACTAAATATATTCCACAGAGGAATTTCTCTTTTCCCGTGTGCGTGTCTGAGAAATTGCTCTGCAGGCAGCACAAGCGTGTGGGCCTGGTCACCATCATCATCATCATCATCATCATCATCAAATCACAGAATTGCTGGGGTGGGAAAAGATATTCAGATTATTGTGTCCAACCACTAAACCCTGTCCCCAAGTGCCACATCCCCACATTTCTGACCCATCCAGGGACGGTGACCCCAGCACCGCCCTCCATCCGTGCCCGGAGCTGTCGTGCGGGCTCAGCTCGGCCTCCAGCCCAGGTGTCGGGGCAGAGAGCACACAAACTGCACGCAGCAAGCCCCTGGGGACACCTGGGAGCACGTCCCCTGCCACAGCTCCCTGCCACAGCTCCCTGCCACAGCTCCCACCCCTGTGCAGCACACCCAGGAGGGCACACACAGCCTGGCATCACCCACACCAGCCCATCCCTGCGCTGCTTTCACCCTCTGCAAGGCAGAAATTTCAGTGATTTACAGCCAGGAGCGTGGAAAAGAAAAAAAAAAAAAAACATGGGAATGGGGCGAGGAGGAGGGGGAGGGAAGGTCATTCCAGTTTCTTCCTGCTTGCAGCTTTCAGATCCAGGATATGGCTGAATGGCAGCCTCCACGCTGCATTTATTTTTAAGCCACTGATAGCTTGTGGAGTGACCTCGCTGTGCAGCACCAACATCAGCCAAGGAGATGTTTTTTTCCGGCCCTTCGACGTCAGATTGCTTCCTTTGACACCTCTGAGAGCCAAAAAATGGGAAGCATTCTCTTCCCAAGGTGACTTTATTTTTTCCCCCCTCTGTGATGGCGCTGCTGGGGCTCGCTCTCAGGCCGGGGGCTGTGGAGGCGTGGATGGCACTGCCCTGGGGACACGGCCCCTGGGGACAGCTGGAGGTCACTGCTTTAGGGCAGACGTGCCTAAATTATCTGATCTTTAGGAAAAAATTTGCCTTGGCTGGAGCCAGAGTTGGGGCAACTTGACCTTCATTTAAAAGACTCTGGAATGCACTCGTGATTTTTTTTTTTTGCATTTCTTTCCCTTTTTATTTTTCCTTTTCAGGGCAGCTGGGGCTTTCCAGGATATCCCAGCTCCCATCTCCATAACCTGTTTACTGAATTCTTAGATTTAGTTTCCCAAGCTCATTCACAACTTAGTGCAAACAACTGAGTGCTGCTCAAGGATCTGAACACCAAGAAAATGCTTCAGCCCCGTTTTTTGGGAAGCATTTTAAGCACAGAAATAACACTAAAATAGCCCAGAGTTTATTTGTGACTCCAGTAAATTTCTTGCCTAATTTTGCTTGTTCCTAAACCATGGCTTTGCACTGAGTTCCTGATTACACCCCAAGTTATCAGTGTGGGAGATGGCTCTGTCCATTCCTCCACTGCAAAGTGGAATAGAGGATTTCATTATAAAATAAAGATGGAATTGATTCAGCTCCAGGTGCAGGTACAGGTCCCAATTGCAATTTATCTTTTCAGAACCTCTGTGAGCAGCCTGGTCTAGTGGGAGGTGCCCCTGCCCTGGAACAAGATGAGCTTTAAATCTTTGCAACCCAAACCATTCCATGATGATTCCACCAGAAAATTCCTTGGAATTCAACAGGAAGATTGGCTGGAGGACACCATCATGTGGGTAAATGAAGGTGCCCAGGGCTGCTCTGCACAGACCTCCAGGGATGGAAAAAGGGGAAAAAGGGGAAAAAGGGGAAAAAGGGGAAAAAGGGGGAAAAGGGGGAAAAGGGGGAAAAGGGGGAAAAAGGGGGAAAAGGGGAAAAAGGGTCCCAGCCCCCAGGCTGGCACGCGCTGGGTGCCCATCCCCAGCTCTGCTTTGTCTCTGTCCTGCTTCCAGCTCCTCAAAGCCATGAAAATCTGCCTGCACAGGGATCCTTCAAAGGCTCTTCCTGCATCACTCACCAAGGAGAGGGCACCAGGGCTCAGATAGGGATTTCTGAGCTCACAAATGTCAGGAGGAAGCGATGGACTCGGAGGAAATTCTTGCGACGGTCTCGGAGGAAGCGGGAGATGTGAAAATACACGATGTATTTTCCTCCCACAAGCTGTGTGCTCTGTTTTTATTATCATAAACCTGGGCCTGGAGGATGTCAGCTTGTTTATTTATTTGTTTGAATGAGGTTTCTCTCCTTGTTCAAACATTCCCATGTTGGCAGCTGCTGCTCTGCCAGGCCCTGTCCTCCCCTCCTGTAACCAGGGACGTGCCAGCCCAGGCAGTGTCTCCAGCAGGTGGGAGGTGCTAAAGGTGGGGAAATATTTGGGTATCCCCCCCAGGGTATCACTGGACACTCCTGGGATGGTGACACCACCATGTCCTCGTGGCTCATGCCTCCTCTGCAAACTCTTGGAGAATAATCAGGAATATTCCATTTTTTGGCCTTCCATTTTTCAGCATTTTCTTCTCCTTCCTTGCTACCCTCCCAGTGCAGAGCAGCTCCTGCAGGTGTGTGCTGGAGGTGGGTGCCACCAGTGCCCACTTTTCTGTCATTTTGAGCTGGGCTCTGGAAAATCCCACTGCACACCTGCATCCTGAGGTCTTTCCAAGTGCTGGATTTTGTGGTGGTGATGGCCCCTTCCACCCTGAGCTCCCCCAACACTTGGGGCTGTTTCCAAGGAATCCAGAAGCCCCAAATAACACTGTGCTCAACCCAGGTCCTGCTCTACCCACTATGGAGGTGAAGGGGTCTTTATTTATCACCACATATTGGTCATTCCCAAGACCCTTGGCTGGGGGCTTTGTAGCCATGATATTTTCTGAAAAATCCTTTCCTTAGGATTTTTCCTCCTGAGAATCTGAGAGGGCTCAGGAACAAAATGTAAACAATGGTTATCTGCTGCTGTGGGATGCAACAGGTGCATCTGGGATTGGTCTCATGTGGTTGTTTGTAATTAATGGCCAATCACAGTCCAGCTGGCCCAGAGTGTCTCAGTCAGTCACAAGCCTTTGTGATCATTCTTTTTCTATTCTTAGCCAGCCTTCTGATGAAATCCTTTCTTCTATTCTTTTAGTACAGTTTTAATATAACATATATCATAAAATAAGAAATCAAGCCTTCTGAAACATGGAGTCAGTCAACATTCTCATGTCTTCCTTCATCCTAAGACCCCTGTGAACACCACCACAGGGGTGTTCTTCTCCCCTGGACATGGGGCTCGTCCCCCCGGCTGATCCCGGCCTCTCCCACGGGGTGACTCTGCCAGGAAGCCGCTCTCACCCCGGGGAGCCTCGGGAGATGCACCTGGGAGGAGAAGCACTTTGCTGGAGGAAGAAAACAGGATCTCACATATAAACAACATCCTCAATGGCTCAGCAAGTGAGTCGCTCTTTCCAGAGCCTGTTTTCGTGCTGCTGTCGTGTCCCCCATGGCCCCACCCAAGCTACAAAGGGGAATTAAACCAAGCAGGAACCACCAGAGTCCCCAGGATGGGGCTGTCCCACTGCTTCTTCCAACCATCCATCCCTGCATGGATCCAGCAGGGGCAAGTGCTGCAGAAGTGGAGGGTAAGAATAACTCCTGCCTCCTTTCCAGGAGATGTTTGGGGCTGGGATGTACCTGTATGATGGGAATTCCACCTTCCAAGCCGTTCATGATTAATTCAAAGCTTATTTGGGGCTGAAATAAGCACATAGGACAAAGCATCTCTTGGTACAAATCTGGGGCTTTCCCGCAGACTCAATTGTGCTCCTTCCAGAGGATTCCTCACCAGGAAGAGTTTTTCTGGACTTTGCATCCAGGTGGTAGAATATCCATGTTTTTGGAATGCATTCTCTGGTATTCTGACTCCTTGGTCATGGCACCAAGCAGAGCACCGCACACACACTGAATTTTGACTAATTAAAAAAAAAAAAGCACCAAACTTTTATTTTTCACAGTTTATTCCTTCCTCTTTTCCACAAAGCTCAGATACCTGAGGACAGCATTTCTGTCAGCCCAATCAAAGTTGATTGTCGGCCCCAATGAAATTTGATTGTCAATCCCAATCAAAGCTGCTTCCCCAAGGGCTCCCACTGGACCAGCTGGGACATGAGGACATCCCAAAGGGTTAAACTGCTGCCCAGCACAGGAAACCTGCAGGCAGAGCCAGATTCCCAGGGAGGAAACCTTGTGTTTGTGGTGTGAGAGAAGGTGAGCGCGGCGTTAGCGCGGCTCGCGAGCGGAGCAGAGGTCAGCGGCGTATCCTGCTGCAAACTTCCTGAGCAACCCCCGAGGAGACAACAACAACCCTGGCGTGGCATGGCATGGGATGGGACGTGGAGCGTTTGTTTTTCACTCCGATCACCTTGGACCTACTTTCTCACCCTGGCTGGTGGCTGAACGCTCTGTCCTGCCCCAGCTCCAGCTCCTCCTGCTGCCCCAGCGCTGGATCTGGCTATTAAAATATTTTTTAAATGTTTCTCTGGTGTGACTGGTTGTGTTTTTATGCCCTGGATTGGAGTAGAGAGGCAGAACTGGAGACAAGGGAAGAAAATGAACTTTTCAGGCTCTTTGAGAACTCAGGAGGAGCACAGCAGCTCCACAACAGCTCAACAGAAGGAAAATCCACCCAAACTTCCTGAATTGCCTTTTTTTTTACTTCTGAATCTCAGGACAGGGAGCAGAAGGTTGGGGGGTGATTGTGGGAATGCTTGGGGAAAACAGCAGTGGGACTCAAAGTGCCTCCCTGCCTACCTCAGCCAGAAAAAGGGAGCAAAAGTTGGGATTAAAGTCCCCAAAAAGGGAGCAAAAGTTTCTCTGCTGCTTCATCCATTTCTGACTTGCATTAAAATCAAGGTTTTCACAGTTGGGTGCTATTGCAAAGATAAAACAAAAAACAAGGTAGAAAATGCCCAGTATTTTATGGTGTTTAGATAGAAATGGCTCAGAAGTTTCAAAGCTGAAGTGTGATGCAAATATTCATGTTTCAATATTCATAAAGTGTGAGAAATCATTTAGTTCAATCCAGTTTTTCTGTGTGCTTCTCTAGAAAGTATTTGGGAGAAAGAGGAGGCTCCTGGAGTTTGAAATTTTCTTTTTGAGGACATGGATCCAACACTCAAAGAGGACCAGCTCAGATCTCCCTTTGGGTGTCTGTGGGAGGAACATCCCATTTTAGTGGTGGGATTTTAGTGGTGGTTGAGATGCTGGGGTGTGCAGTGACACTGCCAGGGTGTGTCCTCCTGTTCCCCAGCCAGGTCCTCCTGTCCCCTTCCTTTCTTCCACCTTTCCTGTGAGGCTGGGAGACCCTAAGGTTGCCCAGAGCAGCTGTGGCTGCCCCTGGATCCCTGGAGTGTCCAAGGCCAGGCTGGACAGGGCTTGGAGCAGCCTGGGACAGTGGAAGGTGTCCCAGCCCATGGCAGCGAGGTGGCAGAAGATTTTTTTTAAGATCTCTTCTAACCCAAACCATTCCATGATTTTGTGATTCTGCAGATCATTCTCTGGATGATCGAAGATGGAAAGTCCAAGGATCCCAGGCTCTTGAAGAAGCTCCAAGGGACTTCCAGGCTTCCCAATGCCCACTGACACCCCAGGGATGGCCAATTCCAGTGAACTGTAACTCCTTCTTTTCCCTTCCCTTGGGATCCAGCCACAAGACCTGTCCCTGGGCCACCACCATGGGACTTCCTGCACCCAAGGGTTGGACAAGGACAAGTTCTGGAGGGCAGGGATGGCAGCAGTGGCACGGCTGGAGCACCGTTGATTGGTTTTGCTAAATTGGAATCTGCTGATCCCGGGGGTGGCTACACAAAATGCCAATTAGCATGCGGTCGGCATTGTTGCACGGAAATGTTTTCCATTATATTTCGCTGTCAGCAAAAGCTGGTGTGAAACCAGTCTGCAGCCCTCATGTGGCCACCACAAGGATGTTGGGGAAAGCACTGGAGCCTCCTTTCAGGAGGATTTGTTATCCTGGTCACCCAGAGTGGGAGCAGCATCTTTCCTTTGGGCGGTGGGATGGATAATTTTGTGGTGGGAAGGACAACCCTGTAGGAGCATCGGGGGGTAGGACGGTCGGGATGGACAGAGATGAGACATCTTTGAAGCCAGGTTTGGAACTTGTGGTTTATTGCAAAGGGCCAAGTGCAGGGCCCTGCTGGGAGCTGCCACAGCTTGGAGCAGGCCCGAGAGAAGAGAGGGGCAGAGAGGGTGAGAGGGTGAGAGAGCAAAAGGGTAAGACAGTAAAAGGGGTAAGAGAGTGAGGTTCCCATTACAACGCAATAAACCTTCTTCTGTGTTGAATATTCTAATTCTCACTAACCAATCTAGTACAAGATACAAATCCTATAGCATTTACATACAGCCTATAAGAATCATTACATTACCATCCTGGCTTACATTTTAAACCCTAAAAACTCCTCTTTGGGCCCTTCTGCCAAGCTGTAGGGTCTGCTCTGACCCTTGGGCCTGTCTGCAAGCAGAGGGTGTTGTTCCATCAAAAGGGGATCTCCTTCAGCTGGCCACACCATTGCTTTCCTGCTGTTCAGTAACTAAGGGATCTCAAAGCTTGCTTTCGTTTCAATCTTGCTTATAGTTTCCATATTCTCAAAATCTTTTGTCAGACAATCATATTTATAAAGCTTTCTTGTTTCATCTTCCCTAACACAACCCTACAGGTCTGGGGGCTCCACAGGACCCACCAAAGCTTTCCTGACAAGTCCCCCCAGCTCTTCTCATCTATGAATGCTGCTTGTTGCCTCTCCCAGTCGTATTTTTCACACCATTTCTGTGAGGATAAAGTGCTGATTTACAGGAAACAACTTTCAGTCGTGTTTTTCACACCATTTCTGTGAGGATAAAGTGCTGAGTCACAGGATCCAAGGAATCCTGAGCAGAAGAGCCGCGAGGGACTCCTGTTTGTTAAGATGTCTGGGATGCTTCCTATTAAATAATAACAAAATGCTGCAATAATAACTTGGCAGCTCTCCGCCCCCGCCAGGCTGATGCTCAGAGTGAGTTTGCCTTCCTAAAATTCCTTTAAGTGTCTCGACAAGTTGCAGGGGAGGAAGGAAGGACACTTCACTCCTGACTTTTCCCTGATGAAGTTCTTTCAGTGAGCCTTGAGAAGATGGGGAGGAGGAGAAATTCCTCTTTGAGTCGTGTTCCTGGCAGTGGCCATGGTTGGTGCACAGTGGATTTGAGGATAAAGCAGGGACACGTTGTGGATCCCAAAGATCTGGCAGGTGCAGATATCTGGTTGTGGCTTTTTTCACTTTGTGGGAAAGGATTAAAAACCCACTGTGTTTAAAAATCAAACACAAACCTGCTGTCAGCATCTATATTTGCATCTCAGTTTCTGGATCTTACTTAACAGTCTTCAGCTATTTTAACTGATATCTAATTATAAATCAGTTTTAATTTATACATAATAATAAGCCTTGAATAAATTTCCATGGGCATATCTTGTGGATGTTATTGTCTTTTCATTGTTAATTAGAGAAATTTGCCTGCTGGGTTTATCAGAGCAGCTCTCCTGGCCTGGGTGGCACCAGCTGTCCCTGCACACCAGGCTGGCTCTTCACAGCTCTCCACGGCTGGGAAATCTTCCCACAATGCCACAATTCCCCCCTTGAATTCAGCTGCTGGAAGCTGAACCAAATAAAAATCAAATGCATTGTGCTGACCCCAGAATGAGTTTTGGTTTGTTTGTTTTTTTTTTTTTTTTAATGAGAAATGCCATACAAAGGGTTTGTTAAAATGTTACTGCTTCACTTTGGAAATCCTCTGAACAATCCCATCTGAAATTCCAGCATTTCAGTTCATATTTGCCACATATTCTGCATTTCTGCTTTCCCTCCATTTGCTCCTTAAATGCCAGGGATTTTCATGTCCCCTTGAGGTCCCCTGTGTCAGTAGGACATGGATCTCCCTCTAACAGGAGAATAGAGAGGTTGGCTTGGCTCATCCCTGTGCAGCGAAGGCTCTGTAGATGTGAAAGTACTTCAGGATGAACCTACAAATATTGGGAAGATCTGTAAATTCTGGAGAAGGCAAAACTGACCCTGGTGCAGTGGGGAAGTTTTGTTAACGCATCAGAGCAAGAGGGGCTGGAGAAACCTTCAGCCACAGAAGAGGAAAATCAACAAAATGTTAAAGGTGGGGCTGAATCCCTTTGGAAATGTGTGTGCAATGGGATGGGGCGTAGGGGTGCAGTGCCCCTGTGCATGCCTGGCTTCACAGCTGGCCCAGAAATGGTCCTAAACCAAAAAATAAATAAATAAAATAATTTACTCTGTCCTAAACTGGGCTGCAATATGGTAAAGGGCAATTTACCACTGATTTAATGTGATTAGGTTTTTTTTTCCCATGAGCTCGTACCTGTCTCTTTATACTATCTGGAGGATCAGTGTGGAGTCCTGAGTCAGGAAAAGAGCTCCCCTCAATCCATCCCCTTGCTTTGACTTCAGACTGATCCATGCATGTGCTTAACATTAAGGTTCTGCTTCCAGGCTGTCCTGAATAATAGGCTCGAGTGTATTTTGAGAACTCATTTTTACTTTTTATTACAATAATAACTTCTGCAGTGACATGAATTCCAACAGGGAGCCCTGAGGAACAACATCCCCTTCCAAATGGTTTTCCTCTTTACACTGGAATTAGAGCACATATGGGCAGAGCAGCCCATTACAAGACAAAGCACTTTCCAGAAGGTGAATTTTCCTCAGCCTCACAGCGGTTCCTTTACAGTCAAAGATTAATTCTATTACCAAATTCTGCTCCTGAAAATTGCAGTCAAATGGATCATTAATGAAGGAAAGCAGGGACCCTGGTAAGGAGTTGCTTGTGAAGGGTGCAGCTCTTGGAGGTGCTGAGCTGCTGGAACTTGGGTTGGCCTTTCTTTCTTCTTCTTTCTTTCTTTCTTTCTTTCTTTCTTTCTTTCTTTCTTCTTTCTTTCTTTCTTTCTTTCTCTTTCTTTCTTTCTTTCTTTCTTTCTTTCTTTCTTTCTTTCTTTCTTTCTTTCTTTCTTTCTTTCTTTCTTTCTTTCTTCTTTCTTTCTTTCTTTCTTTCTTTCTTTCTTTCTTTCTTCTTTCTTTCTTTCTTTCTTTCTTTCTTTTCTTTCTTTCTTTCTTTCTTTCTTTCTTTCTTTCTTTCTTTCTTTCTTTCTTTCTTTCTTTCTTTCTTTCTTCTTTCTTTCTTTCTTTCTTTCTTTCTTTCTTCTTTCTTTCTTTCTTTCTTTCTTTCTTTCTTTCTTTCTTCTTTCTTTCTTTCTTTCTTTCTTTCTTTCTTTCTTTCTTTCTTTCTTTCTTTCTTTCTTTCTTTCTTTCTTTCTTTCTTTCTTTCTTTCTTTCTTTCTTTCTTTCTTTCTTTCTTTCTTTCTTTCTTTCCTTCTTTCCTTCTTTCCTTCTTTCCTTCTTTCCTTCTTTCCTTCTTTCCTTTGCAGATTTCCCGCTGGAATATTCATGAGATGAGGTGTTTGCAAAGCTGTCCTGCTGCCATTCCGACAGGATATTGCGCTGCTCCCAGAGCAGAACCACCACAGGCACTCAGCCTGGGTTTGTGCTGAGCAGCCACCCCAAAGGGACCTGGAGATGTCTCAAAATTCCCTCTGTGCCGAACGGAATTGCCATCTCCAGGCCCTAAATAGCACAGACACTACAAACCCTGCCTTGATGGGAGAGAGGAACAGCCCCAGGCAAGGCCAGAAAACCAAGGGAGGTGGAAAACAGCTGGAACTCCAAGGAAAATGCTGGGGCAAGGCCTCAGGCACAGGGTGGGGTTGTTGGGGTGTCTGTGCAGGGCCAGGAGTTGGACTTGTGGGTCCATTCCAGCTCAGGATATTCTGGGATCCTATGGAATGCAGATCCATCCTCTGTTACACCTGGAATTGGTTCTGGGGTGGGGTGAGTGGTGGCTCCCCTGGTGTGTGAGGAGGAGGAGAGAAGGACCTCATCCAACCAGGGTCACTCCTCTTGCATCCCTTCAGCTCTGCACATTCACATTCCTGAAAATTCCTCAGCTTTTAGACCAAATTTGCTTTTTTTGTTGGATTTTTTTTTTTTTAAGAAATACTCCTTTCACGGTAATCTAAGAGGAAAAAATCAAACATTTTCTTTCAGGCTGATGTTTTATCTCCCAGCTCTCAGTGTTCTGACCACCTGAGCCACGTCTGCTGTGCAGGAAGGAGGTGATACACCCAGTTTACTCACACTCCCCTCTCAGTGTCTTCAGGGGAGAGCAATGATGACAAGATTTCTACTTAAAACCAAGCTGCATAAAGCAAAATGAAATTCAGACCCAGCTCATTTTATCCGTGCTTTAAAAAAGGAACAACAACCCCCAAAAAAGCCAGTTAAAAAAAACCCAGCAATGGGAGAAATGAGCAACATTTGCCAAATAAAATCAGTCACTCACTGCTTGTATTAGTCAGGAGGAGAATAAACTTTTAGATGGGCACACAGTAAAACAACTCCCCAAGAGTAATTGGAAAACAATGAGTCAAGATTCCTGCTGGAGCTTGAACTGTGCTGTGATTTCCTGGGAAACAGCACCTTGCTGCTGGTTGGTGCCTGGTACCTGGAAATGGGGAGTTATCGAAACCAATTTTTTACTGCAATCTACACAAGAGATGGAGCTGACGCCACAGGTTTCAGCTTTTTTATTTTTCAGATCCTGTGCTGCTTCAGTGTGTGGGTCTGAGCTTCATATAAAGTGTTGCTGAGCTCTGTGCACAGAGCAGGGAGACAAAACAATTCCTGCTCCAGCTGGGCACCAAGGACAAATGATCCAAAGCTCAGCCCAGGAGCACAAACCCCGTGGGCTGGAGAGAGAAAAACAAGCAGGGTGGGACTGGATGGGTAAAGCTGGGATGGGACAATGAACTGCAAGGTGCAAATGGAGCAGAGCTGATCCAAGGGAGAGACCCCGTGCCCGGCCGTGCATTTTGGGGCCATTTTAGTTCATTTTGGGACCATTTTGGTTCATCTTGAGTTCAATTCATGACCATTTTGGTTCACCTTGGGTGCAGCCCTGGCTGGGCTCTTGTGCTGCCCAAGGTGGATCCATGGAGGAGATGCTTTGAATAAATCCCTGCTTCATTCTGGAACTCTGCCCAGCTCTGTTCCAGCTCAGCCTCCTCAAGGCATCACAGCCATTGATCTGGTTTGAGTGGGAGTTCAGTGCTTTGTATCACTTCTGGTTTTGGGATCCCTCGTGGTGCCCAAGGCCAAGCAGGAGATGCTGGGGCTCACCTGAGGAGCCCATGGCGGTGCTGGAGAGCCTTTCCTGCCGAACTTTTCCTCTTGCCCCAAAGTCAGAGAGACTTCTGGGCTGGAGAGAGCAGAGCAGTGACCTGAGGAGCATCTGTGAGCCCCCAGCAGGGCTGAGTGCAGGGCAGGAGGAGCAGTTTGAGGTGAGGAGCTCCTGGAATTCCCAAGGAATTTGCTCGTGCAAATTGTGCTTTGCAACAGCAACTTGTGGGGAGTTTTTTATGGTGATGGTTTCACAGGGAGGGTGCCCTTTCAGAGGTTCTGCCAAATTTTCCCCAGGACTTTTTCTCTCTCTGTATCTTTGGGTTTTCTACAGATCTTGGGGATTTTATCCCAGAAAACCAAGCTGTGTTGTCAGCAGCTTCCCAACACCCCCCTGAAAGATGTAGTTGCATAAACTCAGGTTTAGATTCAACATTTAGCAAAGAAATTACATTTCCCAACCCTTTGAACTTTCCTGGTGAATTAAAAGGAGTTTAAGGAGTTAAAGGGAGGCAGCACCTCCAGTGCATCTCCCTGGCTCCTCCAGCACTCCCAGTGCACATCAGAGACCCCAAAACCATCAGGACCCCATAATCACTGTTGCCATTCCCCATGCGGGATCTCAGCACCTCCAGGGCATTTTCCAGATACCTCCCATGGCAGCTGGGGGCTCCAGAGGGCTCCCACATTGCTTTTCCCAATGGAAATTCCCCACTTTCCACCTCAAACACCCCTTTTTGAGAGCCTAGGGATCTTCCCCCCGCTCCTGCTTGTTGCTTTGTGTATTTTGGCAGGTGCCTGCTGCTTCTACCATGGAGAAGCTTTTGTGCCTCTCCAGACGGATTCTTTGTAGGTGCAACTCCAGCAAAACCTTTGAAGTGTTGGGCTGAGAGGTCACCCAAGGAATGTCCATGTTTGTCATCAGGAGTTGGGGCCAAGTCCTGCTAACCTCCCAGAATAAAACCTTTGAAGTCGGGAGAAACGCTTCACAGGCACAAGGGGAAATTTTGGGCACTGGAACATGAAGGTAAATTTCACATCGTGACCTTTTATTCTTTTTCTGCTTAATTTATTATCTCACGGAAGTTTTTCCTCCCTCTTTTCCCCGCCCCCCTCCACTTTTTGCCTGAATTTGACACCAATGTCGGTCAGGCAAAAAGTCAAACACCCAATAATCATTGGGAAACAGGTCCAGGAGAGTTCAAAGGGCTGGGAAATGTAATTTCTTTGCTAAATGTTGAATCTAAACCTGAGTTTATGCAACTGCATCTTTCAGAGGGGGGTTGGGAAGCTGCTGACAACACAGCTTTGTTTTCTGGGATAAAAATCCCAAAGATATGGAGAAATGCCAAAGATACTGAGAAATACAACAAAGAGAGAAATAGTCCTGGGGAAAATTTGGCAGAACCTCTGCAAAGACAGCACCAGATGCCCCCAAAGAGGAAATTACAACATGTGGCAGCTGTGGTTTTTTGGTTAAGCAACTTTTTCTCAAAGTTCAAAGCATCTGGGGAAAGTAACTGCTAACAGGGTGAGACAGATTTATGGAGCCCACACATGGCAATATTTTGGTATAAAATTAGTAAAAAATGATTAAATCCCTGAGATGAAGAGATTAATTCCTCTGAGTTTGCATTCTTTGAAGAGCAATCATATTTTGACTTTGTCAACTGGAAGAATTGAGTAATTTCTTGGATTAACTGATCACAAGAGTTGTAATCCATAATAAAAGTCCAGACAAAGCTGCCAGATCCTTTGTTTCTCAAAGGATTTGGGTAATGAGTTGATTTGGCATTAATAGAATGCATCCCAGACTGCAACCCCATGCCCTGGGTCTAAAGGGGGGATTCAGGAAGATGAGGCACTTAATCAAAGCCTTCAACATCTTTTTCTAATATGGGGAAATGATTGTTTATATGAGTTTCTGGATTGGTCAGTTTGGGAGAAAGGTTTTGTGTAAATCTCTGGTGTGTGGCATGAGCACTGCCTGGACTTAGGTAGCCAGGCTCCAATGAGATATAAATATATCAAAACATATATAAACCCCTGGAAATGTCCTTTCTAGCCACAAACAGGACAATTTGCAGCAGTTGCCACTGCAGTTTTGTGTTTATTCTCTCTTTTTACAGCACTTCTGTGCTTTTATGCTTTGTGTTTCAGTGAGAGCCAGAAGATACCCTGACCATCTGCTGCCAGACTCAGGGCTTTAAATGCCTTGTTTGGAGCTAATAAAGCCCTAAATTAAATTCCTAAATGAAGTTAAAGCTCCTGGAGCTCGGGGAGGCCGTGGGTACCTGCAGGGATGGCAGGTGATGGTGTTTCCAGGTGTTTCCCTGTCTGGTTCCCTCCCTTTGCAGCAGCTCCTGCTCCTGCAGTGCTGGCACGTGCTGCGAGCCAGATCAGGGAAATGATGCTCCTCAAAATTAAACCAAATGTTCTTTTGCTGCTGGGCTCTTTGTGAGCCAGCTCCATCCCCAGGCTGTTCTGTGGTGCAATCTCTGGCTGTGCTGGCACAGGGGAGCCTGGCTCGAGGTGCTGGGAGCTGAGCAGAGGGCTCAGGACCAGCCCAGTGTGAAATCATGGTCAGGAGAAGCTCCAGAGCTTTGGGGTTTACTGTCTTTCCCCTCCCTCCATGTCTGCACCGAGTGCAAGGGGTGACGCTGTAACAGGAATTATTAACTCAATTTAAACCCTCCTAGATCCTTCTCCAGCCCTCGTGGTCCAGCAGGGACCTCTCTGCAGCCAGCTCATCACATGAATTTCTGTCAGATTTTCCAGGAGGCTTTGGCTTTTCATCCCAAAACCTTTGGTGGGCCTGACCCACGCTCTCACACTGAACTAACCCTTCTGCTGATGAGCCAGGGCAAAAAACCTGCAGGTACCCCAGAATGGGGAGGGATGAGGAGATGCTGATTGTGCTTTTTAACCCTTTCCTCCTTCTGACCTGCCTGTCCTGGTGTACAGTGGCCATCCCTGGGGTGAAGTGGCCACCCCTGGGGTATAGTGACCATCAATGATGTGTAGTGGCCATCACTGGTATGTAATGCCCACCACTGGTGTGTAGTGGCCATCCCTGGGGTATAATCACCGTCACTGATGTACAGTGACCATCCCTGGGGTGCAGTGGCCATCTGTGGTCTTTAGTGACCACCCGTGACATGCAGTGGTCATCTCTGATGTGCACTGACCGTCCCTGGTGTGCAGTGACCATCCCTGGGGTGCACTGACCATCCCTGGTGTGCAGTGACCACCCCTGGTGTGCACTGACCATCCCTGCAGTGCACTGACCATCCCTGGTCTTTAGTGACCACCCCTGGTGTGCACTGACCACCCCTGCTGTGCACTGACCACCCCTGGTGTGCAGTGACCATCCCTGCTGTGCACTGACCATCCCTGCTGTGCACTGACCATCCCTGGTGTGCAGTGACCATCCCTGGTGTGCACTGACCATCCCTGCTGTGCACTGACCATCCCTGGTGTGCACTGACCATCCCTGCTGTGCACTGACCATCCCTGGTGTGCACTGACCATCCCTGGTGTGCAGTGACCATCCCTGCAGAGCACTGACCATCCCTGCTGTGCAGTGCCCATCCCTGGTCTTTAGTGACCATCCCTGGTGTGCACTGACCATCCCTGCTGTGCACTGACCATCCCTGGTCTTTAGTGACCACCCCTGCAGTGCACTGACCATCCCTGGTGTGCACTGACCATCCCTGGTGTGCAGTGACCATCCCTGGTGTGCCCTGACCATCCCTGGTGTGCACTGACCACCCCTGGTGTGCACTGACCATCCCTGGTGTGCACTGACCATCCCTGGTGTGCACTGACCACCCCTGGTGTGCAGTGCCCACCCTCGGGTCATCACACCGCAGTGCCCCACACACACCTGTGGCCAGGGACCCTCTGCTGCCCCATCCCAAGGGCACACAGGTGCTCCCACATGGAAATGGCACTCCCAGGAGGCAGCAGAGGCCGGAGGAAGCCGCAGTCACGCGAGCTGCTTGCGGTTTGAGGAGCAAGTGCCACCATCTCTCACTCTCACTGTCCCAGCATTGCTCCCAGGGCAACCTGATCTGCCTTTAATCTGCTCTGACCACAGGACAAATGGTTTGAATAAAACCCTGCCTGAGTCACTCCACTCTGGCTTTTGGGGGATGCACTGAGGAGTGATGGTTTGCTCTGTCTGAGTGACAACGTCAATGGAAGAGAAACGTTTTTGTTGTGTGGTAACTAAGAGAAAAGAAAGGAAAAAAAAGAAAAGGAGACGTAGAGGAATTTGGGTGGGATGTTTGTGCGTGATGAAAGGAAAATTAAGGGAAAGAGAGAAGTGACTTTTCTTGGAAGAGCAGGTAAAAGTAGGAACAGATAAACAGGTGCCACAGGGAGGGTGAGTTTTCACAGCTGAGCTGTTTTCTGAGAGCAGGTAAACATCCACGGATTCACTGAACCATGGGTTCACTGGGGTCCTGCCTCTGCCTGGGCAAGGAGAGGCAGGCCCTGAGCAAGGACAATGCTCCAGGAGAGAGGAGAACAAGAGGAATGTCCGGCGCTCTTGGTGGCAGAGCTGGCTGCACTTTCCATTGGCATTTGAGTCATGACTTTGTGGAGGTCATGGACTGGGCACAGGGATCAGAGCCAGTCCCTGCCCAGGCTTTGCTGTGCAATAAAATGTGCTGGGAGCCCCTGCTCTGACTCTTCCCTATCACCACATCTCGTCCAGGCCTTGTGGTCACAAAAATCCCCCTGAGAGCTGTGCAGTCAGACTTGGCTGGGGAGCCCAAGCGCTTCCATCTCATCACCCTGAGCCTCGTGGGAATGTGGGAATCTGAGCTCCACTGAAGGCTCTGAGGGATCAAATCCTGGCGGATTTCGCACAGCACAAGCCACAGAGCCCATGGGACCAGCTCTGCCTTTTTCCCTCTTTCCTTTTTAATGAGAACATTTCTAATTTTTTTTTTTTTTGGGAGCTTTAGGTAATATCCAGATCTCAGTGAGAATAACAAGAAATTCCCACTGATTTTTTCGGGGTGTAGGAGGGTTTTCATATCCAGCAATACTTCTGCAAGGAATGATTTGCCATGTGGAGCATCTCTGATCTTGTAGAAATGATCTCCCAACCTTTGCTGACATCCTCCCTGGTTCCCTGCAAAAGCCATCAGGGTGTGGAGCTCGAGATCCCATCACCATTTTCTCAGGACATGTGATTGCACAGTATTTTTAGGGTCATTTCTCTCATTTCCTAATGCCCAGAGGTCCAAATGAAAATTTGGAATATTGGTGCCTTTACGGGAAGCAGTGCAAGGAGAAGAAAGTTCCCTTTGATGCTGATCAGTTGTGAGCATGGCTGGGCCCTTTTGGAGCTGATTCCACAACTTTTCCTTTAAAAATCAGAAAAGCATTTTCCCAGCGTTTCAAATATTATGGGACACAGCATTTTGGTGGGAAAGAAAAAGAAAAATGGGAAAAACGTGGGAGTTTTTTTCACTCTCTGAAAGAAGTCATAGCCACAAAAAATGGGCAGAATTGAGATGCTGAACTCCAACCCCACAACATTTGAACAACAGTGTCAAGGACGAGGCTCTGCCTGGTTTTTCAGCTCTTTCCCATTTGTAGCTCTGCAGGCACGGGACACACTCATGGATTTGTCTTCTGTGGTGTTTTGGGGTTGTAAACAAAACAAAGTCAGCAAAGATCACGAGATCCCCACGTACTTCCCTTGATTGTCTCTGGATTACGTTGGTGAAGGTGAGTCAGTGTTTATTGATATAAAAATATAAGAAACAATGCAGGATCAGAGCACTCTGTTTTCCCACATGTTCATTGTCCTGTCACTCGCTGTAAAATCCCTCTGATGGGGAACTCATGAGGGGACACCTGGTTTTCTGGCAGAACCTGCCTTTTATTTTTAAATTCTAAGTATTTTTAAGCATTCTCTGAAAGTGGTTGCAAAGGCAGGAAAGCAAACCCTGCTGGTTTTTTGGCAGAACCTGCCCTTTATATTTAAATTCTAAGTATTTTTAAGCGTTCTCTGAAAGTGGAAAGCAAACCCTGCCCTTGCAGGTGGGAGACGTGAGGTGTTTGCTGGGCAAAGGCAGTGCTGGTGTTGCAGATCCAGAAAATTCAGTGTTGAAGATCCAGAAAATTCAGTGTTGAAGATCCAGAAAATCCAGGCTGGCTGGATTTGGACATTTTCATGAACTCAGATTTCTTTTGTGTTTTATCTGCAGCCCAGCAGGGTGAATTTGGGATAGCCCTCCCCACAGGGCTGCTACAAGGGGGATATCAACATTTCTTTACCCTATAAAACAGGAAATATCCCACACCAGTACTGAACTGTTCCTTGTGTGTTTGCAGGGCTTATTTTTTCCATCTCTTCTTTATTTCTTCACTCATTGACTGCTCCAGTAGCCTGAGACGCTGAAATCTTGCAGCCAGATTTCTAATTTGAGAATCTCTTTTGCTGTTACTACAAGAGCAGCCGGGCTCTGAGCAACTCCCCCTTTTTTTCCTCTGCTGCTCCTGGAAGCAGAAGTTGTGTTTTGCAAGATGTTTACACTCAGCAAACACACGGGGAAATGGTCATTTGCAAGGCAGCTTTGGCCAGAAAGCAGCAACAGCCACACCAGCGAGTCCAAAAATAGCTGGAGGAGCGAGCAGAGGGAAGGAGAAGCGGTGAAGTCGCGAAATTTGTCACCCAGTGGGAAAAACAAACTCCCTGCCCACGTCTTGTTGTGTGCCTGGCAGGCAGACAGACAGCCCCAGCTCCAGGGGGAGAATTGCAGCAGGATTTTTAGAGCTAAAAGGTGATATTAGCTCTGTTTTGGAGCAATTTAGCATCACGCGTAAGCTGGGAATGCCATCGGCTCTGAGGGAACAATCCACGAGGACAGAAAGGGCAAAGGGCTGCGGGTGGGACCTGTCACTTTTGGGTTTTTCCTTCAATTCAGAGTCACCTCCCAGCCCGAGGACTCGGGAGTGATCCCACAGCTTCTTCGGGGGCGGTTTGTTTGGTTTTCTTGTTGTTGTTTTGGCAGGCAGCGGAGCTGTGAAAGCTGAATCCAGGCAGAGCAGAAAGCACAAACTCCCCCTGCTCCTCACAGATGGATCCACCAGCCCTCCTCTCATTCCCGTGTGTGAAAAACATGTTTATTTTCATGTTTATTATCCTTTATTAAAAGTTTAATGAAGGATAACAGGAGATAAGGATTGTAGAGTAAAGGTTATTATGGCCTGGTGCATCTTGGCTGAGATATCTTCAGAGATACCCTTAAATATTTTTTCTTTTACATCATCCTGTTGCATATTCATAGATTTTTATGCATAGTAAGCTTTTTTTTTTAACTAGTTTATATATTCTAAGAATTGTTTAGTATGGTTCTTCTTTGGATGTGCTTTTCTAGAGTGTATGTATTTTTTGGTTGTGGTTTTAGGGTGTTTTATTATCACTTTTAGTTTTGGCCCCAGCCCACGCTGTCTTCAGATGGGGAGTGATGATAGTTGTGTCTTCTTCATATGTTTATTTTGTATTTATGTAGTAGGTGTCTTCTTCATATGTTTATTGGATGTTATCTCATCCAAACAGGTATTTTAACACTTATATCAGCTATTTTACTATTATGTCTAAGCTTAATTAACAACAGAAATAAAAACTGTATCTTTAAAACAAATTTACTTTAACATCACATTGAGAGGAATGACAGATTTGTCTTTACAAAGAAGCTGGCGGATAAAAGCAGCACTGAGAGATAAACAATGGGAGGGATTCCACTGATTGATGAATGGAAAAATATATTTGCTTTTACAAATAAACTTTAGGTTTGCTGATAAGTGGAATTGGATATTGAAAGATGAAAGAAACAATGGGGAAGAAAATCCCCTAAATTCCATAAGAATTAAAAATTAAAAGGGAGGGTTACAGCTGGTTTGTAAAGACAAATCTGCCGTTCCTCTCAAGTGCAAGAGGGTCTGATCATGGTGATGGTGATGATGATGATGACCATGGGTATGAGGTGAGGAGCAGGTTGGTCTCATCTCAGTGGAACCTCATGAGATATTTGGGGTTCTTGGCATCAGGCAGGATTGGAGGATCCTGCTGGAGCCTCCAGGCTTGGAAAGCAAGAGGCACCTCTTGGTGGAAACATTTTTGTTTCAGATTAATCCCCACAAATGAGGAAATACCAGAAATTACCCATTTCTTGCTATTATTTTAGCCAGCCTGCCAGGTATGGGGCATCCTCAGAGCTGCATTTTCCACACCTGGATAATTTGTTTTATTTTTTCACATACAGAGATGTCCTGAGTGCAGAAATTCTGGTGCAACCGTGACATCAGATGGCTGGAGGTGACATTAGGATGCCATGCAGAACACAACAACACCAGAATTCACCAGCACCACATCCCACCTGACACAACAACAACAAACTCATTTTTTGTAGAATTATCCTCAGCTTTAAAAACAAAACATAAAATATGGGCCAGAGCAGCAGAATAATCTCAAAACAGGATGTGCTTAAAGTTTCCATCGAAGATCAGCTGCTTTTTAATTAGTCACCAGAGGGACAGAGAAGAAAGTTGCTAATTGTGAAAACATCATAAAAATGCAAAACACTGTGGCCCAGTTTTATGATGGCAACACCTTTCTGTGGATGCAAGAGTGAGCCTGGATTGGCTAATGAATGGAAAAATCTTGGGATTTTTCTTGAACAGCTCACCAAGAGGCATCTGCAGTTATAAAATCAACCATTTCCTTTGGAAATAGAATGGAAATATTTGACAAAAATACCATCAAGATTGGTTGTTTGGGCTTGTTTTGTTTTGTGTTTTTTTAAATAGATCCCAGGAATAATCAAGATGCGCAGTTTTTTGAAAGAGAAATCCTAAATCAAGATAGCTTTATTGAAAACTTTGGTACTTTCAGCAGTTTATGATGCCTGAAATCTTCTTTCCAGCTGCTTTTGTTTGCTGGTTCTGCCTTTTAAAAGGATTCTGTGATTCTATGGGTGATTAAGGCAGATAATGAGCTCTACACAAGTTTGTGCTTTGGGAAATGAGAAAAGGAGCAGGGAAGGTGCCTGAGGCATTTCAGACCAACGATTTAAGCTGGTTTCTCATTTAGATTTCTTGAATTTTGGAAATCCAGGCTGACCTCTCTCAGGCTTGACTTTTCAGAAATGCTCTTGGAAAATGAAGGTGCTGAGGACTCCTTTAAACAAATTAAAATTATGTCTTGTTGGGCACAAAATTCAAATTGTAATTCCCCATTATTTACCAGCCTGAAGGAATTGACAATTTAATGTTTTCCTGATGAAGTGTTTGAAACTATTGTGCTCTTTGTTTGTTTGTTTTGCAATTTTGAGGGAAAATGCATTAAAATAATTGAGAAAGAAGAAAAAAAAGCTGTTGAAATATGGTTTTCTTTTCTTATTAAAGCTGAGAGGGGGTTGACACCCATTTATGGCATCATTCAAAGAAATGTGGAATGTGGCAGACCCTCCCCAACCCAACAGCACAGAGGCGGCAGCTCCTGAGGCCACAGCTGAATAAATCAGCCCAAAATAACAACTCCCAAATATTTCCCTCTCAGGATTCAGTCCCACTGAGGCAACAAGGCTGCAAGGGAGGAGATAACAGAAGGGTGCTGCAATGTGGTGGTGGAATGAGATGAATTTTGAGGCCTCTTCCAACCCGAACCATACCATGATTCCATTAACGCCCTTGAGAAGCTGTTGTGATTGTAATGGGTCTCCTTGGTAGGGAATTCCCTCCTCCCTGAGCTGTGTCACAAATGTCTGAGAGGCTGGTGAAGGATCCCATCCACGATGGGACCGTGGACAACTCCACAAACTTTGTTTATCCCTTCACCATTTGTCATCGTTGCCTGCAAGTCTGAAGGAATCTGGTGGGAAAAGGAAGCAAAGCAAACAGAATCACAGAATCACAGAATCACAGAAATTCTAGGTTGGAAGAGACATTTCAGATCATCGAGTCCAACCCATGTTCTAACACCTCAACTAGATCATGGCACCAAGTGCCACATCCAATCTTTTTTTAAACTCTTCGAGGGATGGTGATTCTACCACCTCCCTTGGTAGATGATTCCAGTATTTGACCACTCTTTCTGTAAAATACTTCCTCCTTAATTCTAGCCTGTATACGTGCCACTCTCCATCAATTTACCCTCCATAAAACACCACCTGGAGCTTTCAACCCAAGCTGGGAGTCTGACAAAAATGATCTGCTGGGTCCTTCAGCGGGATTGTGAAAGATGAGGTTGGGTTCTCCCTGTTGTGTCCTTCAAGGCCAACTCTGTTACACACCAGAGTCTGTGCAAAGCTGCAAAATCACGTTTTCCATCCCAGGAAAAAAAAAAAAAAAAGTTTTCTACAGATAAAACCATTTATTTTCATTATGGCTCTCGAACTTTTCCTTCTATAATACAATATAATGTATTTATTCTAAAAAAAATACAACCAAACCAAAAAATTCAAAACAAAATCCATCCCGAACAGGAAACTCTAAACATTTTGTTCTGAAATAGTCAAAACAGAATATTTTGACATTGTCAGAATTTTTCCCCTCAGGTTCTCTTCCAAAACAAAATTCCAGAGGAAAAAAAAAATCCCAACATTAAATTATATTTAACTTCCACCTCAGCCTTGCAGATTCCAACAGAATAGTGGATTTTTTTTGCAGGAACTTTTGCAGTCAGCACTTCCACAAAACCATGCAGAACAAATGACCAGGTATTTTAGTCTGATGGGTGCTTTTATGGCTTTGTATGTAAATAAGTCGGATAGTAATTAATCAGATTAGAAACCTTGCTAAAGTCAGTTTGCATTTTAATTCAGCTCCTGCTGAAGCAGGAAAATAGATGCAGTGGGTGATCAGATTAATATTAATGAGCATAATTAATTCTCTGCTCCAAGGATGGCATCCTGGTAATGGTAATATCCTTGTTAACCAAGGAAGGTCATGGAACTGATTTACACCTGTGTGGGGATGCAATGGAATTTACAGAAAATTAGTTAAATGCTGATGCTGAATTTCAACATGAAAATGTCCAAATGCTGATGTTGAATTCCAAAATGAAAATGTCCAAAAAATAAAATATTTTTATTTTTTCCTCAGCGAGGAGTGATCCTTGAGGCACTGGTCAGCACCTGAAGGTGGCCCTGGAAGGACCTGCAAAATCTGCAAAGCTTTTCAAGGAATGGCTCCATGAGCCGCCTCCTATTATTGCATTTGGGTTGGAAACGGAGCTTTGCCAGAGGCAGGCTGACAATATTGCACAGAATTCCACCCAATGAGTGGCAGGCTATAAGAAAAACAATATTGATGTATTTTTCCCCCGATTTGTGGTTTCTTTTGTCCACAGAGTGTTTTTTGTCTCACAATGACGTCAAAGCAGAAATTCTCTTGCAAAATGACAACTGGAAAATAACCCTGAGAAGATATTGGATTTCCTACCTAGTAATTAACTAACTCAGCCTTAATGGAACCTATTATATATTTCACCAAGCCTACAGAAGATTAGTAAAACAAAAGTATTATTTTCCTTTGTATTGATTGCAGTGCTCGAGGCAGAGGCAGCTTAAGACTTCACAAGGAAGCGTTTTGTGCTCCTAAAGTATCCCTAAGCTCCATCATCATCCTCATGGGAGGTGACAAGGACCACACGTGTGTCACACACAGGGGATGCCCCAGGGTGGGGACAATGGTGATGACGCAGTTTGGTGACAGGGATTTCATCCTTCTCAACAGCAATTCACGTTTTTCTGGGAGAAATAGTTTCCCAGCTCTGCCCATTGCCTGTGGACAGACCCTCGGCTGTTTTTCCCATTTTGTGCTTCCCAAAATCAGGCAAAGGGAAAAGCGCTCCCAGCAGTGTCCAGCGGGAGTTGGGACCTGCTGCATGCCAGGATTCCAACGGGGATGCTGAGGCAGGGATGCCATGGGAAGGTACCCACCTTTGGGACAGGGTGACCCAAAGAGATGCTCTCCCACAGTTCTTTGTACTTTTATGTTAACAACACCAGTTATTATGCTAATAACCCCAGGTACATAATTTCTTTTCTCCTCCCCAGTTCTGGAAGGTTCCCCATTGGTCTTCATTCCCTACCTTTAGGCACTGTAGGACCTGGACAGGATTATTTGCAGACACTTTTCTGCTGATAGCTGCTCCCCTGGATCCCAGCTGGTTGTTACCCTGTAACCCCACCTCTGTTGCCTTTAGCCATTGGCCTCAGACCCGATGTTCCACCTCCCTTGTCCCATATAACCCCATATAACCCTCCTGTGTTACTGCCTCTTTGGCCCTGGACCCTTCAGTGTGTAGGGGCAATAAACTACAGCTGGAACTCCATCCCAAGAACCATTCCTGCTCTTTTTTCCATTGACCTGCACTCAACACCAGCAGCGTGTGGTGGTACCAGTTGTGGGTTTCTCTGGGTCTAGATTGAAGGCATTTGAGACAGTAATTCATGTTAGAACTCAGGTGTTTATTATTTCTTATCAGTAAAACTGTGAGTTCGGCAGCTTTTCATTAGAAGGCAAAAAATGGCCAACAATCTCTTGGTACAAGGTCTTTTAAGACTAAACTGTCCAATTAAGAGCTGGGACCAAGATTATTTTCCCTTTTAACCCAATAACTGATCCCACAGAGCTGCAATGGGGACTTTTCCACCCAATTACAAAATGCCACCCAAACCCATGGAGAAGAAGGAAGAAGAAGCATGAAGAAGAAGCCCAGGGTGACACCCTGTGCCCTCCATCTTGCTTCCATCCACAGCACACTAAAAATCCCAAAACCTCAATTTCTCACCAAGTGATGCACCTACACTGCTCTCTATAATCTATTGCACACTTTTGTGGATTCTGGTCTATTCTGGAGTTTAGGAAACTTTCTCCATGAATGAGGGTCAAAGTCAGTGCTGCCCTGGGGGTCAGGGCACCTCAGAGCAGACACAGAAATATTCCCTGTGGTGCCCTGGGTTTCCACAGCAGCAGGAGCATCGGGTGCACCCTGAGCTACCCAGATTCAAACCTGTTCCTTTCCAGCCAACCTGGCAGAGGTTCACTCAGATTTCGAGGGAGAGGAAGTTTGAAGTGTTTCCTCATCCAATGTGGTGCTTTCTCTTTAGCAGGCAGGCTATTCTCCTTCTCTATAATAATTTTCCACAGTGTGGAATCAAACTTTATCTTCCATTCTTCTCCTCCATTCTAATAGTAACAAGGAGAGTTGGGATTGTAGCTTCCCAAGTGATTCATTCACTAAACACTGTTGATTGGGACTTCACACTAAAGGTAGGCAGCAATTTGGCTTTTTTTTTTTTTTGTCAGAGATAACAGTTCTTTTGCATGGGGATGAACTCATTATGGGCTGCAGGATTGGGATACGATTATTTGCAGACACTTTTCTGCTGATAGCAATGAGAAGATGAGGCAAAGTAATGGGTTGGGGCAGAACTCATTAAATGTGGAGTCAGAACAATGGGCTCTCCCAGCCTTTAACTCCTTAGATTCATCTGGATCTTTCCATCTCCACATCCTCCAGCCACTGGAGACTGAAACAACAATGGGCTGAGGGCGGCAAGAAAAGCCAGGCAATTATTTCAGTTCGTTAGGAATTTAATGAAATTCTCCCCGTCAGAGGCAGATAACAGCACCAGGAGTGAATTGGGTCTCTGAGGCTCTGACGTGGGAGCCCAAAACGGGAGAAGATCAGTGAGTAACTGCTCCCCTCTGGGGCTGGCACTGGCTTCAGGAGGAGCCCTAAATTCAAACACTGACACTCCTTGAAGGGTTTATCAGCATCTACCTACAGGTGCTTGGGGTGCCCACAATTCAGCCCCTAAACACAGATTTAGGCAATTGTCTGGGCCTTACATTCAGCTGGTGCAGGTTCTTTTCATGTCTCCTGGATTGCTTTACAGGTCTATTTTTTCCTATTGGCCCTGCAAGTGCAAAAAGGCTGCTGCAATAGCCAATTATTTCTCTTCTGAAATTTAACTTATCATCTTTGTCTCATTACTGCCCATCACTTCTTATAGGGCCTTTATTCAGAAGATGAAAGTAGAAGGGTGTGGGAAGGGAGGGGAAAGAAAGGGAAAAAACCTCTTCTAGGAAAAAAAAGAGCAAATAATAAAATTCACAATTTCGCTGGTTCAGGATTCTCTCAATTTTCCATCTACTTGTTGAAATTCAACCTGAATCCCAGCACTCACACCCAGGCAGGGACCTCAAAGAGGACACACTGGGAGGTGTCTGAGGGATGGCTTTGACCTGGGAATGACACCCAGGTGTCATTCTGGGATCAGGGACAAGCTGGGCTGATGCTGCCCCAAAACCCCACAGCGCCAGCTGCAGGTTGCACACACAGCTCAGCAAAGGGGGGGGATTTTTCCTCTCTCCGTTGTTTCTTGCAGGTGAATTCCTCAGCCATCTGCAGAGAATTTTCCCTTCATGGCCAGGAGCACATGGCCCAGGGCTTGGTGGGGTGTGGGTTTAACTCCCCCCTTCCTCCCCCAGGCTGAACAAAACCTTTGATTGAGAGATCAGCTCTGGACTTTGCAAGAAAAGCAATTTTGGGGTGTGTGTGTGAGTGTGTGTGTGTGTGTGTGTGTGTGTGTGTGTGTGAGTGTGTGTGTGTTTCTCTTTTCTTTCCATCATACTAATGAAATTTGCAGACACGGAGAGGAAACTGAGAGTTATTTATAGGAGTGAGAGGAATGTGAGGCCTAATTGTGCTTAGTCTATTGCTCAGTCTGTGATCTGTTTGCTATTACCCTGCCCAGTCCTGCTCACAGGTCCTGGGGGGGTTAAGGGGAACACAGACATCTGATGAAGGGAAAGTATCAGGTGGAAATGTTTGCAAGTGAGACAAGGAGGCAGAGGAATTTTTAAGGTTAATTAAGTTGGGAAATTAGGATTTGTTAAAATTGGATTTTTTTATAGTTCCTTTTTCCCAGTTTCAAGGTTTCTGTGTCCCTGTCCATGATGTGCTGGGGGTGATGCACAGGGTGAGGGTTTAGGAGCTGAGGCTTTACCCTCCCCTCACAATCATCATCCCAGCTCTGAAGGGCTGGGGATAAAGGCTGAAATGTTCTGTAGGAACAGAGCTGGTGAATCCTTGCACTTTTCCACCTTGTTTTACACAGAAACCTCTCCAGCAGCCCTGCTGCATCCCTCCACTGCATCAGGAGCCCCTCTGCTGCCCACAGCCCCCTCTGTGTGCCCTTCGCTGTCCCACATGAGAGAAATGATCCTCGCTTCTAAAAATTTAAAAGGTTTATTAAAACCTTATCAAAAATACAACACAAGGCTGAATAGAGAAAATATTGTAGCACTGGGAGCAAAAGGATTGTTTCCCACCAAAGGAAAAAAAAAAAATCCAAAGGTTTTTTTTGTGCTCATCCACACAATGGAGGCTTCACCTTTTAACCCTTTATCCCCTCCCAAAATTTTGTCAATTGATTCCTTCTTCACTGTCCAGTGGTAGAGATCACTTTGATTGGAGGTGTTGCCCTCCCAAATGTCCAAAACCCCATAATAACAACACAAGGTGGGGTAGAACATAACTATAAATCTATAAAACTTCTCTTAACAAATACATAATATTTGCCTTTTAATTGTGAGAGTCAAGCCTGGCATTACTCATCTGTCACACAAAAGGGGCCAGGGGCACAGGGACCCCTCTGTGGGGCAGCCCCAGGGTAAAGCTGAGCCTAGAGCTGGGCTGAGCCTGGGTTAAGCTAAACCTCATGGAAAAAAGAGGAAAAGTCAGATGTGCAACCTGATACAGCTGCCAACATCTGCCAGGCAGGAGCGGAGCACTCCACAGCTCAGGGCTGAGCTGCTTTCTGCTGCTTATCACCATCCCCTCGTGCTGGAATATTCCATTCCCACAGGTTTGGAGAGGCTCTGTAGGATCCTGTCACCTCTCCTGGGTCAAGGCTCCTCAGCTTTCCAGACAAACACTTTTCCCAGGATGTTTTGCCAGATGCCATGGTGACTCACCCTTGTCACTCCTCTTCGCTGGGACAGCGACACTGAGAGGGAAAAACAAATGGTGTTTACTGCCATGCCCAAAATGGGCCTGGACACCGCCAGCAGGGTTTGGAAAGACAGAAATAGAGGAGTGATTATGGAGCGCATTGCAATTAAGAGACAGCCCTCAGGATCCTCCTCCAGAGCAGGACTGGCTTCATCCCTGCATGGGGTGGGTGAAAAGCTGCTGGAGAGTTGGGAGGGATGCAGGATTCTGCTCCCAGCTGGGCTCACCAGCCAGTCTGCCCCTTCCCTGTGACCGTGACCACAGGGGTCTGAGGGTGAGAGAAGAGACGAGGATCTGACTCCATGTTTCAGAAGGCTTGGTTTATTATTTTATGATATATATTGCATTAAAACTATACTAAAAGAACAGAAGAAAAGGTTCTCCTCAGAAGGCTGGCTAAGATAAGAATAGAAAGGAATGAATAACAAAGATTTGTGGCTCAGGCTGAGCCAGCTGGGCTGTGATTGGCCATTAATTATAAACATCCAATCAAGGATCCACCTGTTGCATTCCACAGCAGCAGATAATCAATGTTTACATTTTGTTCCTGAGGCCTCTCAGCTTCTCAGGAGGAAAGATCCTAAGGAAAGGATTTTCATGGAAAGATGTCTGTGACACTTCCCAAAAGGATTCAGGGACAATCAGTGGCAGCAAACCCAAGGCAGGGATGAAGAGCTGCAAGATTTTTTCTCTTTTTCTCTCCAGCCTGCCCAGCACACACCCAGGGCTGGGACCATCCCCTGCTGTGTTCCCTGCAAGCAAATACAGAACAAGAACAAAAAAGGCTCAAGATATTCAGTGGCAGGTGACATTTTGAGCTGAGTCGCTGAGAGATGTCTCCTGAGCATCTCCGTGGGAATGATCCTTCAGTTTGCTGGCATTTCCCTTCAGGCCCTGCTCCTAACTCTCAAATAAGTTGATTTTATTCAGTAGGAGAATGAAGAATTATCCTGGTAACCACATTTCTTCTAGGCCACCAAGGAAACAGCGGTTTAGGGTGTGTGACATTTGGGGTTTTTGTGGGATAAACAGGAGGAAATGCCAGGCAGGTGATCTGCAGCCAGGCCCTCCACTGAGAGTCAAACCTGTTGGCCTCTGGCCAGTGATTTGGCCACTGACCAGCTGGCTGACACTGCTGCCTTCCTTGCTTCCCTCCTGGAGCCCATGGGAGGGGGTTTCACAGCAGCAACGAGTTTATTCCTGGGGCAAACAGCAGGAGCTGGAGGGGAATTGCGGCAGGGAGCTCTGCTCCCGTTGCAGCGCGAGGAACCCGCTGGGTGCCAGCTGGATGTCAGCCCTCCCAACGTGGGGCCAGTTGGCAGCTGCTGCGCTTTTGTCCCTCTCAGGGCTGGCAGAGGGATGTGGGCAAGCGTGGGAATGGGGATCCCAGCAGCCCATCCCTCAGCAGGTCGAGCTGCAGGCCCAGCTGTCGCAGACATCTTTTGTGAAAAAATATTTTCTTTAGGATTTTTCCTGCTTAAGCTGAGAAGTTTCAGCAACAAATGTAAACAATGATTGTCTGCTGCTGTGGAATGCAACAGGTCCACCTGTGATTGGCCCCTCTTGGATGTTTATAATTAATGGCCAATCAAGACGGAGCTATCTCGGACAGAGTCAGAGAGAGCTGCCTTTTGTTATCATTCTTTTCTATTCTATTCTTAGCTTAGCTAGCCTTCTGAGGAAACCTTTTCCTTCTATTTCTTTTCAGTATAGTTATAATGTAATATATATATATATCATAAAATAATAAATCATGCCTTCTGAACATGGAGTCAACATTCACATCTCTCCTTTTACCTGAAAACCCCTGTGACCACGGTCACACCAGCAGTGAGGGGATGCTGCAGGCAGGACACGGCTGGGGCAGGCTGAGAACCAGCCCAGGGTTCCAAAGGGAATCACTGCAGCAACATCTCTGCCTTGGGGGAAACAGCATCACAGCACCTTCCGTTGGATTTCAGCTGCACATGTCAGAAAAAAGGCAAGGCTGAAATCAGAAATTCAGCCTGGGCAATCTGCTCTGTACCGTGCGCTGAATTGGCCCAGGGAGATGCAACAGTTGGTATCAGATAAATAAAACAGTTTGTTTTATTTATCTTCTTTTGGGGTATTTTTCCTTTTTTTTTTTTTTTTTTGGTAATCAATTATAAATCAAATTCTTTTATCTGTCTTCTGCTGGTAACAAAGGCTCAGCAGGGCCAGGTTGGTGTGTTTGTGTCATTATTTGAGCATGTGATGTCAAAGAGTGTCACTGGCTGCCTGAAATCCCCGGCCAGCTTTTGGCTGCTCACAGCTACAAACAGGCAGGCTTTGAACTTCTGCTTGCTGGCTTTCCCAGCATCCTTCCTATTAATTAGCCCTCAGGAATTAATAATTCAAAAGTCTTTCCTCCTGCTGCAGCCTTCTGACACCAGCGAGCGTGGCTGTGCTGTTGCAGATAATAACAATGGTGAAATATTCACAATTTAATATCTTTGTTCTCTCTCAGCAGAGAGGCAGAGCTATCCCAGGCTCCCAGTTTGCTTTAAAACTCCTCCTGCTTTGAGTGCCTGAGCTCAAATGTGGCTTGTGAGGTTTGTCCCCATTGTGGCAGGGCCACCACACAAAGGACAAACCAATTCCCTCTCATTCCCATCCACTGCTGGAAGTCTGCAGGAAAAATGGGAATTAGGATAAATGCAGGATTGGGTTTGCATTTGCTTTCTGTTCACTCTGTATGGCCACACTCACACCCAAAGACTGGGAATGCTCTGTCATGGCTCCACTGCTCCCATGGACACTGGGAATGCTCTGCTCTGGCATGTAAAGAAATGCACAGGCTGTTCCCAGAACTCCCATGAAAACAGCAACAACAGCAAAAAATGACATAGCGAACACAAAGCAAAGGTCAGAGGGTGCAGCTGAGAGGCTTTGCTGTCCCTAAATCCACTCAGGAAGAGTTTCATGGCAAACTCCCCCCAGTGCTTTAGGTCCTGCCTTGTCTCCTTTGGCTGCCCGGTGAGAAATGTTAATTTTCCCTGTGTTATTCTGTCCACAGCTATGAATGTTCACAATATATTGACAACATGGAAAGAAAAAAGAATTTGTTTAGCTAGAAAGTACCAAAATAAAAAGTGTCTCTTTGTTTAGGATGAGACACCTAAACTGCAATCAACAACTTCTCTTGAGTCAGAAACCATGAATCATCCTCTGAAATCAGATCACATTCAGGACTAGCTTCTCATGGTATTGCTGAGGAATTTCAGATATTTCCATTGGGAATAGAGTTATTTCTTTAATCACCCCAAGGTTAGTTTATTTAGTCCTATTTTTTGTCTTGTATGATGAAGGTTGCCCAAAGGTAAGGAATGCTGAGATCTAAAAGTGGAGCGGAAAAAAAAAAAACTGGGAGATCAGGACAATATTTAGAGACCAAAGTGAAGTGGAGACACAAATTGGACTATTTTATCCTGGCAGAAAATTCACAAAAGCTTATGACCATCTTGCTAAATACTACACAAAAATAGATCAAGTCACTGATAGGAGCTTTCTGCAGCCAGCTGTACACGAAGCAACAGAGAAATGGATTGAACGTGGGTTTAATGAGTTTTTTCTGTTATCAGGGAGAATAATAAGTGTCAGGAGGGCTGGGATGGATGTCAGAAAAGGTTTTTCCCCCAGAGGGTGCTGGGCACTGCCCGAGGCTGCTGGAGCTGCAGGAGTGTTTGGGGTGGGATATTTTGGCGTCTGTGCAGGGCCAGGAGCTGGATCAACGATCCTGTGGGTCCTGCCAGCTCGGGATACCCCACCATTCTCCATCTCTGTCATTTCTGTGCCACCTCTTTGCTGTAGGACACACCTGCAAGCACCCAGCTCCTCCTGTGCTCACACCAGAGGCTGTGCCAGCTCCCAGCCCACCCAGAGCCATTCCAGAGCCCCCTGGATCATCCCTGCTCTGCCCAGGGCTGCCAGGAGCATCCAGAGGCTGATTCACCCCAGCAGGGCATGAATCACCCTCTGACACAGCCAGCTCCCACCACCAACCACTCCAGAGCCTTTGCAATGTGTTTTAAATAGATATTTAACTTTAAATTGGTAAACTTGGGTGAAATCAGCCCCATCCAGGGGGGATTTTCCATCCCAGGTGCATTAAGCATCTCCCATCACTGATTTCTTTGGGAATATCCTTTGTATGTTTAGGCAAAATCTTCCCTGCTGCTTGGATGATGGGGGGAATTTTCTCAAGTATGATTTTTTTGGGTTAAATCAAGCATTTGGCCAATCTCACTGAATCAGCAGCTCTGAGTGACAGCAGAAAGCGGAGCTCCAAGCACAGGGGTAGAAATTTTGATGCAGAGGGTGAATAATAGACGGAAGTGAAAAGTATCCTGCTATTTTCACCTCCTGCGTTTCAAAGGGAGAGGAGGAGAGGGAGAGGAGGTGCTCACTGAAAATCCTGGGTTAGATTTTTTAGTAACACAGATTTCTCCCCCACTTTTCTCCCCTCCTTTCCCTCCACATAGTGAGAAACTTCCCGAGGTTGCCAATGGCACTAAAACAGCCCGTCCACTTTCAGAATTTCAGTCACCTCTTAAACACTTAGAGGCTGAATTGAGTGAAAACCCGTTTTCAGAAGAGTTTCCAAGGAAGTAGAAAGTTTCCACACCCTGAATCTTGCACTCAAAGAAGTGGAAACTGGCTGGTGGCTGCCAGCAGTCTGAATAGTTGTATCATGGGCTGCTGAATGCTTTATTCTGTCATAAAAGACACGAACATGCTTGGTGCTCCACTAAAACACACAAATACCCTTTGAGAAGTGTAGCTGCACAATATATGACTTGTGAATTCTTCTCTCCTTGCATTTTCTTGGCATACTGTTGCTTTTCAGCTGCCTCGTACCAAATAAATTCTGATGAAATTGCACAGCTTGTGTTTTGCAAAATTCAAGCGTTGCAATCACAGCGAGGAAAAGAGAGAGGAATGTGCCTTGTACTAAAGACACCTGGTTGAGAAAATCTGTAGCCCCAACTGTTTGGGAATGACTAATCAGGGACCACATGCTATGTGAACTTTTACTGATCTTACCTATTTACAGCTTAAAATGTAAAGCCTGGACTCCACAGAGTGCTGCAAAGCAAAATAAATTATCAACAAGGCTTTGAGCTGAGATCCTGCACTGGAGATCACAGATTTGGAGGCTCAAATTTGAAATAAATTGTAAATAAATCTGGGGCATTTTAGGGGTGCTGAACTTTCCCACTCTGCAGTGAGGAGGGTGAGATTTGTGCCCGACTTTTCCTCTTTCCTTCATGTGGGAGGACCCAACTGGGGAACCAGGAGTGGCCATTTGGAGGATTAATTCCCCAGCTGTCCAAGCTGTTCATCTCTGGGTAGATTTTATTATTGATTTGGTCTCTTTTCCCAGTTTGCAGCTCAAAGGGTGTTGAGTAGCAAATGTTTGCAAAAGGACCTTTTTGGCTGGAGGTCCATGGTGAAAGGACACTGGAGAGCTCAGAGATGGATTTGGCTTTCTGCAATTCCCTGAGACCTGACCATACCAAAAGGAACTGTACAATAAAGAAAATTTAGTGTTTAAAAAGCTTTTCCTTGCTGCTGACCCTTTCTACTTTGAGCAAGAATATTTGCTGCTTACAATATTCCAATTAATGGCTGCTTTAATGCAAAGGTAAAGGTAATAAAGGAAAAGACAACACTGAATTTTAAAATCCATCCTCATTCAATGCCTCAAATCTATGGAAAAGCTCTGGACTCAGAGGTTGCACTTAGGGTGGGACATTGTGGTGTTCCCGCTGTTTGACCCTGCTTGATGATCCTGCATTTATATAGTAACATAAGACTACATTTATCAACCCATTCAACCACCTCCTGTCAAGGATTTTATTTAATTTCCAGTTTAGGAAAGAGTAAATAAAAACAAAGCTGTCCAAAGTTTGAGAATGAAGTTACTTAAAGGTGCCTGTTAAAACACTGGAGAGTGTTCCATGGTATTTTGGGATTCCTTTGTGCTCAACGCTGATATTTGCTGCCAAAGCCTTGTTATCATTTTGGT